>NW_026915871.1:0-51786 GCF_034315485.1 Pezoporus occidentalis
TCCAGTGGCGATGAGAGCGCGGTGCAGAGGCGGGTGTGTGACAGCGTGATCCGTGGAGGCATCGAACCGCAGCCCGGTTAACTCTGGCAGGTTAAAGCCATTCCCCTTGGCCTGTCCCTACATCCCTTGTCCCAAGCCCCTCTCCAGGTTTCCTGCAGCCCCTTCAGGCACTGGAGCTGCTCTCAGGTCTCCCCTTCAGGAGCCTTCTCTCCTCCAGGCTGACCCAGCCCAGCTCTCTCAGCCTGGCTCCAGAGCAGAGCTGCTCCAGCCCTCGCAGCGTCTCCATGGCCTCCTCTGGCCTCGCTCCAGCAGCTCCACATCCCTCTTGTGCTGCTGCCCCAGAGCTGGATCAGGACTGCAGGGGGGTCTCCCCAGAGCACAGCAAAGGGGCAGGATCCCCTCCCTGAGCTGCTGTTCATGGGCTGCAGCCCAGAACACAGAGGGTTCTGAGCTCAAGCACACACTCAAAATGGGCTGAAAGTGCTGCAAGGCAGTGCCCATTTCCATCAAACATCCCAATTTGAGTCCTCCTCCTGTCTCCTTCTAAGGCCTGGGACTTTTCTTCACCATGTCCTCCCTCAGGCTTCTACTTCCACCATCAGGAAAAGCTGGTAAGGCAGGGAATGGGAAGCTGGAGCTATCAGGCTTTGGGCATGATACCACCAGTCAGTGCTCACCAGCCCCATGGTCCCGGTGTGGAGCATGCTGCCAGCAGCCTTCTGCTCTTGCCTTGAGCAGCCCGAACATTATCATCTAAAGGTAACAGAAGACAGAAGCCCGCTTCTTGCTGATTTTCTTGCCTCTCTTCAAAACTGATCATTGACCAGAAGGGATGTGTGCCTAATTCCAGGACACACACTGTGCCCCAGCACTGGTCTGGATTCTAGTATTTCATGCTTCCATAGGGAGTGGCACTCCCGCCGTTATCCCACTTTACTCTCTTTTTATTTGTGCCAAGCTGAATTCTTGAAATAGTCACAAAATTCAGTTCTGAGCCTCAGTTTTACCTAATAGATGAGACAAATGGGTTCTTCAGAGCACATTTGACATGTTTCCCACAGGTTTACACCAACCAACATCTCAAAGTCAAAACCTGACACATTCATTTACTCTTCTGAATTCACAGGTTCAAGTTAATCCTTTTATTTTAAAGGGCCATTAAGTGCAGTTAACATGACAGATACTGGCTCCCCCTGTTCATAAAACTGTCTCCTAAGTCTCTATCTATAGGTCAGCTTCACATTCACTAGGGTACAAAGAGTTAGAATAAGGCATACAAAGGGCTTCCAGCCACATCCTGTATCGTGTTGCACCTGAGACATCATCATGCCCATCATCTTAGAAGGCATTTTTCCCTATAATCAGAAAAGCAAATTTAAGCTGTGGTAAATTCTCAGAGACTACTCTGGCATCTGAAACAATGGGAATTTGCTTCAACTTCTCTCTTTGTACAGAGCCGAGCAGAACCTTTTCATTTACCACAGACACACAAATCTGAGGTTTGTATGAAGTATTTGCATTCAGTCTGGTCCAAACCATTATAAATCTATAGCTTACTTTTAACAAGAGTAAATTTAATTCCATCTTTCATCAGAAAAATCTGAGCTCATCAATGCAGAAGCCATTTCTACCACTGTGTCCTTTGCTGATCTGTATGAATAAACTGTGGCTTGGGCCTTTTATATCAGAACAACATCAAGGAATATTTTCTAAGTACTCCAGCACTGCTCTCTTAGTTGGATCCATATTAATGGCAACCCCTCCATGGAGCAGAGGACAAACCTCAGAATGAAAGTTTGGCTCTGAGAGACTTGATGCTTCCGTATCACAGAAAATTTAGGCAAAGAGCAAGAGAAATGGAGGAACTGAGGTATGGAACAGCTGTTAATGGTTCTGCTCACAGGCCAAAGGGAGAAGAACTGAGACTGAGTGACTTTTTTGAACATATGGGTCCTGTTCCGCTTCCCTGTAACATCCACACCCCCAGCAGCACAGTGGAGGAGGAACCTAATCCCACTATAATGCTACTAAATACGGACCACTGCTCCTTTTCAAGGATGCCATGGCACGTTTCTTCAGCTGTAATTCATCCTTCTTCCCACACTTCAGAGAAAGGAGGTTTTATTAAGGAGCATTTTGAATTACGACAGACACGAACCCAGGAGAAAGGCCTGTACTTGCATTCAACTCTTTAAACCACCAGTGACAGGCAAGCACAAGCAGTGCTACACAAGAAATCAAGTCCTTCAAACCCCCTTCATTGTGAAGAGGGTTCAGCCTGGGGAAGTTCACAGAATGCTGGGAATGGGAAAAAAGATCAAAAGCAACATTCAAGGCATACACAAACTGAAACCTACAGGTGCTTTGAAGTCTATACTTTTGTTTTCCTCCCTTTACAAGTCTATACTACGATACAGAGAGAAAAAATAGTGTATGTGGGGGGGAGGGGAAGGTCTTCACCCAGTACTTTTTCTACATTTCCACAGTTTTATATTTTGTTAAAAAAAGTCTTTTATAATTTAATACCTGTTTCGGGATTCTCGGATTATGGTGCTGTTAACATTGCACTTAATTGGCATCATCCATTTAAAAAAAAAAAGAAATTAAAATGCAGCTCTGAACTTTGCTTCTGAGACGGAAGCACTGTCTCTGAACCACCAAAGGTTCCTGTCACTCTTGCTTTGCAACTTTCAAGGCCTGAAGTCTTTCTAAAAGGGGTGGATGGGAGTAATGCCACATTGAAAAGATCCAGTCAGAAACAGGGAATCCTAAATTATCTTTGTTCAGCTTGATCAAAGCAGAATAGAGGTCTTTAGCCTTCCCGAGTTCCTTGGCAAATGCATCTGCTTGAAACTCAAATCGACGGCTTAGTACAGTCAAACAGAATGAGAGAACCTGTGGAGAGAAACACATTAAAACTGATTTTACAATTCAGATATCTGCAAGTTCCTTATGTTATCAGTAAGTAAGTACTACATTATCTACCTTCCCACATCCCACACATCGCTGTGGCTGTAGAATGATCCCACTAAAGTTTATCTAGGCTGCACCTGAAACTGAGGGTCTTCCCAACATGGAGCAATAAGCCTATTTATTGGAACAAGATACCAGAGCCCCAAGAAACCTCAAACTTCCCCCAACCCAGTCAAAATAAAATCATTATTTAAAGAGTATGGTATTTCAGCATCTACGTCTTGAAATCAATTTACCTCATTGTACGGTGAAAAAATGAACTGGAAAATAATCATCAAGCCTATGAGGGTAGGCTGGGTGTCACAGAAACCAAATGCAGCAAAGAGTTCTTTTCGACCAATTAACACAGCAAACAAGAAGAAGCAGAGGAAGGAATTCATCTAGAAAAAGGAAACAACATTCTTAGATTATGATCTAAGTCTAAAACACAGCCTATTCACATTACAGATTTGCATAGAAACACCGCTGAAATAAAACCCCACAAATCAATACTTTAGAACAAATACACAAAGAGGAACAAACATCTGGCCTTCCCATGCGCTAAAGAAACATTTTCTGAACTCAAAAGTTAACATTAACTTAGCTAAACTTTTTTTGGTGGACCTGCCTGAATTTTAGCAATGGGTAGGAAATTGTCTCAGATGGTGACCACGGAAGTGAATCACAGCATCACAGAATCATAGAATAGTTAGGGGTGGAAAGGACCTTAAGGTCATCCAGTTCCAACCCCCCTGCCATGGGCAGGGACACCTCACACTAAACCAGGTCACCCAAGGCTCTGTCCAACCTGGCCTTGAGCACTGCCAGGGATGGAGCATTCACAGCTTCCCTGGGCAACCCATTCCAGAGTAATGTTTGTTAGGGCACCAGCCTGTGAAGTACCATTCAGAACTGCCAAAAGCAGATGAAAATAGGGGAAAGGTAATTCTGGCAGGGGAAGATCACAACCACCAACCTCAGGTATAGCACCTCTTCAAAAGATTAAGGAAGTGGGAATCTTACAAATTGTAGGGAGCATGCGTATTAACCTACATGTTGGGCAAGTAAGTTTTAGCCAATCATGTAAGTGAATAACAATACATATGTATTACAAGATTGAATATGTTAATGTTTGGTGTAGAAGTAGTTGTGGTTTGAGCAGCACTGATGTGCTAGCTTTGTGGAATTATCACCTAGCACCCATCTCTGCAGACATGAAATAAATACCTCAACCCTGGGTGTTTATTGGCTTTTTGCATGCTTGATGAAAGAACCCAGACCTGGGACAACACGACCAACCAGCTGGAGCAAAAAGGGGCAGAAAGGCCAGTGCATGCTCACTGTAGGCATAGCAAAGGAAAAAAAACCAAGCATACATTCTGTTGCAGAGCAGAAGTACGTTGTGTGAATGTGCACTTGCAAATCTGGAAGCAGACACTGGGAAATGGCAGTAGTAACAGAAGGCTCCAGGAAAACCACCCGTTTATCATAACTTACCTGGCTGATGATAATGTTTTTGACAGTGTGACCTAGTTTCCAGTGACCCAATTCATGACCAAGTACAGCCAGAACTTCTTCATTTTTACATCCTTGCTTCTTATTCTGAGAGAATATAACAAAGCAGAAGTAATATCAGCTATGACTGAACATAAGGGAATAAATTTCTTACTTATTATGCACATGTGGATCTGTCTGTGCGTGTGTGTGTGTGTGTGTGTGTGTGTGTGTGAAGGAACATGAGCTAAACCCCAGAACAGGTTCCTTATTCAACCGATTTCAAGGAAGGCTCATTTTTCATGTGCAGAGAACCAGTGTTTTGCTAAAGCCCATGTCGACCTCTGTGGTCTCTTTGGTGCTTTCTGTACCACTCACACAGCCCCAGAAATTCCAACTAGAAGCTCAAGGATACTTTGGTGTTGAAACCATTAGATTTCGGATTTTAGCATCTCACTCAGGACCTTTAAAATACATTAGAAAACACAAGGGAATATCTCACCAAGAAGTTAATGTGAACAACCTAATGAAAACCAAAGATGAACTCACTTTGGTTTTAGACTTGGTATCTTCATTCTCACCATCTTCTCCTTCTGCTGGCTCTTTGTTCAAGGCAGAATAGTCTTCCAGGAGGGTGTCAAAGAGTACTATCCGCTTATTCTTGAAGAAGCCATAGAAATAAGCATTGCTATGAGAAGAACGCTTAGAACCTGATGAGAAAAAATGTACATTAAAGACCATGATGGGACTAATCCCATGCACTGAAGACTGGGCAGTATTACATAGAACAAACTCTTCCAAATGAATTCTCAAAGTCCCCAGATGAACAACACACAAACTCAAGCAGATAAATACGCAGGTTGGAGCATACTTTAAAATGATGTAACGGTGACCTCATTTACTGACTCCAAGTGAGAATTTGTTTCATACATAACATCTAATTACTAAAATCACTGAAAACAAAACAGCTGTCACAGGAAGATCTAATACCCAGGAAAAAAGCCATTTCTATTGCAATTTGAGGTTCAGAGTGGGAAGAGCATTCTGCACAGAACAAGTGCTGCTCTCCTAGCAAAGGCCCTGGGACCAATATGTTTAGAATTCTTTCAATGTGCCAGCAAAGATGACTCAAAACAGATAAGGATGAAGAGGTTAGAAACAGATAAGGAGAAGAGATGAGCTACAGATACCACCTCTCTCCAGCTTTCTTGTAGCCTCTTTAAGCACTGGAAGCTGCTCTATAGTCTCCCTGGAGCCTTCTCTTCTCCAGGCTGAGCAAGCCCTCTCTTAATGCTAAGCTGGGACAAGAAAAGATAAAAAGAATGATAAACTTTTGCTCTGGTTTGAAGTTCTAAAACTGGAAAATCTTCATTGCTGCTTCCATTTCTGACTTGTGCTATCAATTTCCAGTCCACACTGCCAAAATACTTCCATGTTGATGCTGAGTTAAGGCTGTACATTCCGCTTCCCTTTCCTGACCTCAAAGTGAGAAAAAGGGAATGGTACAGGCATTGACAGGTATTACAGTAGCTGAGGAATGTAAGCAACTGCCCTACTACTGTGTCCACAATCAAAGCTAAAAATCCACAAATGCAAAATTACAAAGTCTTTTGATTAAAAAAAACAAAATCTCACCTTCCACAACATACACCTTCGTCAGGGGGAAGTCAATGCTCTTTGCCATCGTTTCAATTTGTTGCTTGAGCTCTCCCTCAGGAAGAGGAATGAATTTATCAAACAGAGGTGCGATATAGTCTGCATAGATCGTAACAAGCACCTGCAAACACAGATGATACAGATGTTAAAAACAAGACATACAAACGTGTGGTGAGTTCAGTTTCAAGGGGCTGGTAAAGCAAAAAACAATACTATTTTGGGATAGGGAAGTGGCAGACAAGGAAATGTGGTATCAATTCTGGTCCTCATAGATGGTGGCAAATGCTCTGTGGGGGTGGTTGCAGCAATGGACGCAGAGCAACTGGCAACACAGAGGTAAATCCATCTGGGCTGCTGCACTGTGGCAAGATTTCACTGCCTGGGTGCAGAACCTGGTGGTGAAGGTACGCTATAGAGATGCTCATGTACCCAAGAGTCGGGTCACTGAGAACACCAGGACAACCCAGAGGTGGATCAAGCAGCTGAGATTGAAGTGGCTCAGACGGATTTAGACTGGCAACACAAGGGTGAATTATTTCTAGCCCAGTGGGCCCATGACATCTTAGGCCACCAAGGCAGGGATGCAACGCATAGATGAGCTCATGATCAAGGGGTGTACTTAATGGACACTATTGCCCAGGTTATTCATGAATATGAATGTGCTGCAATTAAGTAAGCCGAGTGGTTAAAGCCTCTCTGGTATGGAAGACGATGCCTGAAGTACAAATATGAGGAGGCCTGGCAGATTGACCATAGCACACATTCAGAAAGTTTCTTATGAGATCGTACAACACTTTTTGTTACGTATATTTTAATGAAAAGGTGGGAAGAATAAAAGCAGTCCATGACTGGTATAAAGGAAGCAAAGGGGAAAAATACCCACTTAGGTGTAGGAATGAGGGCAGGCCATTTCAGAAGATCCTGTATCTTCTCTCAATCCTGAAACTATCAGTTCTTTTAACATTTCAGCTTAATCCTCCCATGACAAAGCAAGTCTTGAAAGCCTTTAAGACTAAAGACTTAAAATATCAGTGAGGAAGTAATATCTCCCTGGTTTTGCAAATCATAGGGCTACAGTAGAACAACCCACAAGTATGGACTATTCCACTGAGGCTTACAGTGTATATGGAAAGATCCTTTCAATATAAGCCCTGAAAACATCAGTTACCAATTCAGTGTAGCAAAGCAGCTCTATAAGCAGAGCCAGGAGTGGAAATTGCTACTCATCTCAATATAAAGAAATGCAACTGAGATGTGTGCTCGATAACCTGCAGGAAAAGCCCCATGGAAACTTTACTGCTGAAAGCACATGCTGCCTTGTCTTGCCAAACTGCTGGCAGCTCTCCTTGTGCCCTTTCTATACCTAAGAAAAAGGAACTTCTCACCACAGTGTGTTCTATTTCCAGTACCTGTATTAAAGCTTTCTGAACGTTTATTTATCAATTGATGAAGACACTCCAGTATTAAATACAGAAAATCTAAGATAATACATTTATGTGAACAATTAACATGAACTATTATTCCTGAACAAGTACACTGAGAGCAAGACACTGGTACAGTTTGTAGACACTAAATTCCTGGGAGATGTAGATTTTTCTCCATTTCCTTTGCACACTGAGCCATGCAATTAAATTACCAGTTGGAAGAAATCCCACCACATTCTCATACTCACCAAGGAAACAACCAATGTGAAGAGCCAGGCATAGATGAAGAAATAGTCTCCCCCTATTTTAATAATGTAAAGCAGAAGGGATGTCACTGGCAACAGAATACATTGAGTCACGACAAACTTCTTGATAGCATCCTTAAAAAAAAATCCCAGTGTCTGTAAAGAGAAGAGATAAGCAATATTTGCAATGTAAATACTGATGTGGCACCGTGGTTAATGAACTGATCCCTTCAGGGGATGCACAGAAACAAAATCACACAACAGCAATACCAAGGGGATGAGGAAATTAGAGTTGGTTAAGAAAAGGTGTCAGAACCTTTATTTTGTGTTGCACGTACATACTTCATTAAAGGAGGAAAGAAAAATTTAAGCTAATCTGTCCCTTAAATCCTTTACCAATCTATATCCAAGACATTATGGGATTTTCAGAGAATAGGAAACTTACAGAAACATAGTTACTGTAATGGAGGAAACTGTCTTTAACAGTTGCCTCCATTCATCTTAACTCTCTCTTACCACTAAGCTGATTGTTTAAACTGGAAACATATAGAAGTCCTATGAAAGATTTTTAGGTATATATTGAGCACTCCAAGTTCCACTTGCAGGTACAGTTACCCACGTAACTGTCTCAGGTTTTAAAATTAATGATAACTTGAATTGAAGCAATAGATATTTCAAAAGAGCTCTACCTGAATGAATCTGATCTAGTGACCCTGCAGCATGATCAGACACCCAACTAGCTCTTTCAGGAGTTCTTACTTCATTACTTACAGCTATCTGCCAGGCACAGAAGTGAGGGGGGTAGCATGTAAAGATCCTTCCCAACAAGGCTGTATTAAAAAGCCCACACTACGTTAAAGATATGGAACTTGTCTGGAAAGGAAAAAGCATACTGGTAAAACAGATTTTAATGAAAACTAAGGATTTGGATAGATGCCCCAGACTTCCATGACTAACAAACACAAATTGGACATAAACCCCAAATTTTAGGCTATTCTTTAGACATGTACACTCTGGTCACACACTCTGGTAACAGATTCTTGCTAAGCAGCCATTAGTGTCAGCAGTAACACTATTGCACAGACACATGCCCACACAACTGGAGCACACCAGAAAATACTGATGAAGATGAAACTGGCAAGTACTAGTGTATCTCTACCATTACTGGAATGAGCCAAGCAGCTTTACCCCACACCTGCTACCCATCCAAATCTCATTCTACTGTAAAAAACCAAACTAAGCAACACAAAGAAACAACTTCCTAGTAGGCTTTGAACAAAAAGTACAGCAGACAACAGCAGCTGGGTCCAAAAGCAGAAAAACTCTTATGCTTTGCCATGAAATGGCTAATGATGTCTCCTAGATTGAGGCTGTCCTCCCAAAAGGAAAATCCGATCTCATGAGAAACTGATACTGAAGCAGGTTAAACTAAGTTGGTGAGAAAAATTAAGGAAGCCAGAGCTGATATTGAGTACCTGACAGGAGTACAAATGAAGAGCTGAATTCTCTCATTTAGTACCAGCTGATACAAGAAATAAGTGAACCAAAATGAGGGGAAAAGTAATTTCTCTGTCTTGTTTCATCTGTTCCGTGTTCACAGCTCAGGTCTGCTCCAGACTTCTCCATAATCCAGACTTCTAAGGAAGGACTTAATGGAAAGCAAAGGATAGTGCATCCAGAAATGAACAGCTGAGGTATGAACTGTCTTTGTTCCAGTTCTAGAATACACATTACTCCCTGCTCAAAGGCATGGGCTCAGGCAGAGAATTTTGCTGAGGAATGGGTACTTCTGCTCAACCAACTGTCACAGCTCTTATTTTTATGCAGTATGAGTAGAAATGTTCCTAAACCTAATAATCTTTGGCACAGATATGGACATACCAGTCCCTCTGACCAGCCAAACCTACTGAAGATGTCAGGTCAGTGTAAGTGCTATCTACAATACCTGTTGATTGAAGCCATGTTTTTCTTCTATGACAAATGTGTTATACAAACTCCATGGGAGACCAGTCACTGCACTGAAGAGTGTTGCAAGGAGCAGAAATACCAATGACTGAACAATCTGTGGGAAAAAAACAAAGTCAAAATGCACCTGATCTTTACTGACCTGTACTATCATTAATATTCTGGGTGTTAAAAACTGAAACTGGTTAAAAGAAGAGTTTCAGTGGATAAATCCCACAGAAATTACATGACTGTGATAATTAGGTAACTTAATACTCACTATGTTAAAGAAAAGAAATACACTGATGCAACAAATATAAATATAAGGAATTGGGATAAGAATTAGGATAAATACCTCACCCAAAGCACAAAGACAACATAATGGTAGCCTCAAATTTTCCACTCTTTTACTGTGCAGGAAGATCACAGCCAGGATTAGCAAAAGGAAACACCCAAACAAAATGCCCCCAAAACCTAACCCACCATCTCACTTGACAAGCAGCTTTGAGACTTAGAATTACAGAATAGTTAGGGTTGCAAAGGACCTTAAGATCATCCAGTTCCAACCCCCCTGCCATGGGCAGGGACACCTCACACTAAACCAGGTCACCCAAGGCTCTGTCCAACCTGGCCTTGAACACTGCCAGGGATGGAGCATTCACAGCTTCCCTGGGCAACCCATTCCAGTGCCTCAGCACCCTTACAGTAAAGAACTTCTTCTTTATATCCAATCTAAACTTCCCCTCCTTCAGTTTTAACCCATCACCCCTTGTCCTATCACTACAGTCCCTAATGAAGAGTCCCTCCCCAGCATCCCTATAGCCCCCTTCAGACACTGGAAGCTGCTATGAGGTCTCCACGCAGCTTCTCTTCTCCAGGCTCAACAGCCCCAACTCTCTCAGCCTGTCTCCATACAGGAGGTGCTGCAGCCCCTGAGCATCCTCGTGGCCTCCTCTGGACTTGTTCCAACAGTTCCATGTCCTTTTTATGTTGAGGACACCAGAACTGCACACAATGCTCCAGGTGAGGTCTCACAGGAGCAGAGCAGAGGGGCAGGATCACCTCCATGACCTGCTGCTCACGCTCCTTTTGATGCAGCCCAGGATACGGTTGCTTTCTGGGCTGCGAGCGCACACTGAAGCCGGCTCATGTTCATTTTCTCATCAACCAGCACCCCCAAGTCCTTCTCCGCAGGGCTGCTCTGAATCTCTTCTCTGCCCAACCTGTAGCTGTGCCTGGGATTGCTCCAACCCAGGTGCAGGACCTTGCACTTGGCATGGTTAAACTCCATGAGGTTGGCATCAGCCCACCTCACAAGCGTGTCGAGGTCCCTCTGGATGGCATTCCTTCCCTCCAGGGTATCAACCGAACCACACAGCTCGGTGTCATGGCAAACTTGCTGAGGGTGGGCTCAATCCCACTGTCCATGGCAGCGACAAAGATGTTGAACAAGACCGGTCCCAACACCGATCCCTGAGGGACGCCACTCGTTACTGGTCTCCAGCCGGACATTGAGCCATTGACCACAACTCTGTGTGTGCCCATCCAGCCAGTTCTTTATCCACCGAGTGCTCCATCCATCAAATTGATGTCTCTCCAGTTTAGAGACAAGGATGTCGTGTGGGACAGTGTCAAACGCTTTGCACAAGTCCAGGTAGATGCCATCAACTGCTCTACCCCTGTCCATCAGTTCTGTAGCCAAATCATAGAAGGCCACCACATTGGTCAGGCAGGATCTCCCCTTAGTGAAGCCCTGCTGGCTGTCACCAAGCACGTTGTTGATTTTCATGTGCCTTAGCATGCCTTCCAGGAGAATCTGCTCCAAGATTTTGCCAGGCACAGAGGTGAGACTGACTGCTCTGTAATTCCCCGGGTCATCCCTTTTCCCCTTCCTGAAAATGGGGGGTATATTTCCCTTTTTCCAGTTGTCGGGAACTTCACCTGACTGCCATGATTTTTCAAATATGATGGCCAGTGGCTTAGCAACTTCATTTGCCAGCTCCTTCAGGACCCACGGATGGATTTCATCAGGTCCCAT
The DNA here is from genome assembly GCF_034315485.1 of Pezoporus occidentalis. Lineage (NCBI taxonomy): Eukaryota > Metazoa > Chordata > Aves > Psittaciformes > Psittacidae > Pezoporus > Pezoporus occidentalis. The sequence goes on from NW_026915871.1 coordinate 11,754, forward strand.
GGACTTGTGCACGTTCAGGTTCTTACAATGGTCTCGAACCAGATCCTCTCCTCCAGTGGGCCTAAGGTCTCCATTCTCACAGTCACACGTGTGACTTGCATGTCACACACTGGCTGTGGTTCTCAGACTCACACAATTGTTATGTTCACCAGAAAATCTGTTATTTTTACTATATTGTACCTGTAGCTAAATCCCACTTAAATGCAAGCTTAAAAATGTAAGGGCCACTTACCTCATACTCTGGTCCAAACCCCGTACCACCAGAGATCTGACCAGATAGATTCCAGAGAAAAGGAATTCCTCCACAGAGGAGAATCATCTTGAAAACAAAACCACATACCACAGAGACAATATGAAACAGACTGCATCTTATTCCACTAGAATTTCAGGACCTTTAAAGGGTGAATGAGAAGTTAGGTAATTAGGCTTTTTGTCCCTCTCTGATCTCAGCAGTGCACAAAGCCTGGAGCATTTCGCAGTGCTTCATTTTCACTTTAGAGAAGTAGAGATCAGGTCCAGCTTCCTCTTTTCCTGGGAAATACAAGCACATTTCCAAGCCAATTTACTGTAGACTTTGCTATTATATTGGTTCAGTCCTAATGTGTATTTCACAGACCTTAAAATTCATTTGCCAGGTGGCTGCCTGTATAACACATCTCTAGGAGGGGTATGCAAGATTCAGCAACTTGAGTGAGCTGGAACAGTCTCTCCTGCACTGCCTACCCATAGAAAAGCATTCAGAATAAGGCTGTAATCACACTTTCAGTATTAGTGCTGCTTCAGCCATTCTAAGGGAGCTTTATGCCTTGTGCCTGTCTGGCAATGCCTCCTGCCATACAGGTTGCCAAGAGAGTGGACTACTCAGGACACACCATCAAAGAAACGCTTGAGACAGAGCTACTGAAGTAAGTGCTAATTGTAGTTCAAGGCAGGAGCTGGTAGCATTTGTTAAGCAGCTTGACTTCCAAGTGTTTCATACTGACTTTCTTAGCAAGTTATGCATCACTATACATAAAAATCAGTTTTCCAGTAGGCAGGCTTCCAGTATAGGCAGGGCCTGGTTTTTACGTAGTTATTTTTAAAAGGCTTACTCTTATAACCTGAATTTTGAGTGTCAGCAGGAGATGGATAGGATCAAAGCAAGCTTGTTTCTCCTTTGCAGGCTACCTGTAAGTTTCAGACCTGGAAATCCCAAAAGTACCACCCCCTGAACAATGACAGGTATTAGCATGATGTTGACCCTACCTATTAGTTAAAAAGAAACCCACATAATTAAAGGCTGAAATAAAGCATAGCAGTAATCCTAGCTCAGCATCTCCCCTTCAATTAACTTGGTTAACTGAATCATACTTCTAGAAAGTGTTGCAAAACTGTCATCCAATTCATCAACTTTGGCCACAAAAGCCTCTTTCAAGTTCAGGCAGTTCTCAAAGCCAATCAAAGATGCAGTTTACACTCTAAGGAAGTGGCAAACCCAGAGAGCAGAGGCCACCTCACTTCAGCTCTGCTGGAATCTGATAATCTCAGGACAGACACTGAGAAACAGGAAGACACAACTCAGTATCCCAGAAAGGAGCAGAAACTCATCATCACATACATGTCAAGAAGAAACTGCATACACCATACGCATCAGAGACCTCAGCTTGATTGTAGAATAGAATCATAGAATCATTTAGGTTGGAAAGACCTTTAAGATCATCAAGTCCAACTGTTAACCCAGCACTACCAAGGCCACCACTAAACCATGTCTCAGTGCCACATCTACACACCTTTTAAATAACTTCATTGATAGTGACTGGAGCCCTGCCCTGGACAGCCTGTTCCAATGCCTGAGCACCCTTTGGGGAAGGAGTTGTTCCTCAGCTCCATCTAAACCTGCCCTGGTGCAGCTTGAGGCCGTTTCCTCTTGTCCCATCCCTTGTTCCTTGGGAGCAGAGTCCAGCCCCTCCTGGCTCCATCCTCCTCTCAGGCAGTTGTAGGGAGCGATCAGGTACCCTGTGAGCCTTCTCTTCTCCAGACTCCAGACCCCAGGTCCCTCAGCCCTTCCCCATCACACTTGTGCTCCAGGCCCTGCACCAGCTCCATTGCCCTTCTCTGGCCCTGCTCCAGCACCTCAATGTCTCAGTTTCAGTGAGGGGCCCAGAACTGCACCAAGGATTTGAGGTGTGGCCTCACCAGTGCCCAGTGCAGGGGGGACAATCACTGCCCTGGCCCTGCTGGCCACACAACTGCTGATACAGGCCAGGATGCCATCAGCCTTCTCAGCTCCCTGGGCACATGTACATTTTGACAAGCTCCTACAAAATGAAACGAAGTCCAAGTTAGGCTGCACAAAAGAGATAAGGAATGCAAAAGTTAAGAGGGGCTGCAATTCTTAAGTACAAGTTCTGAATCACAGTTATCAAATCATAGAATCATAGAATAGTTAGGGTTGGAAAGGACCTTAAGATCATCCAGTTCCAACCCCCTTGCCATGGGCAGGGACACCTCACACCAAACCATGGCACCCAAGGCTCTATGTTATAGAGCTACATCAGTTACACTGCCTTAACAGTACTATTTTCGGTACCTTTTATAATCGACCTTTCTGCTTCCTTAAGTTCATCACACAGTAGATCATACTCTAATTATATTCTGCAATGCCAGACATTTTGGAGTTCCTTTTTGACCCAGTTGTGCTATTGATGAGCAGCACATTTCAGCCAGAAAATCTTTAAGACTGTAAATCATACACGTATATACTTTAATGGGTTTGGTTCCTCATATATGCGAATGCTACTGGCCCAGTGCAATTGTTCTTCCACTTAAGAAGTATCCATTGGTACTCTTCTTGTTCTCACAGGCTTTTCTTTCTACCTTCTTTTTAAGTTTTCTCTAGAAGTGAAAGTAGTCACATGCCTCCAAACACAGAAAAAGGCCGGTACTGTACTATTTTGAAGTAATTCTAATGCTGCATAGTTGTTTGGCAGTGGAAAGCATAATACAGTGTCAGTTGTACAGAATGACTCAGCATGGCATAGAGAAATTACTTGCTGTCTGAATAATTCCTTCTTTTTATATGGTAAATACAGCTACAAACAAGAAATTCTAGGCCTTCCAAACGTCAGTGGCTGACGTCAGACTGCACAATGCCACCAGTGCAGGTGCACGGGACCACCAAGAATCAAAGTATTGCACAGTTTAAGTGCCTGAAAAGTACCATAGGAATGCTGGAGTAGAGCTTAGGTACTTACAGTGCCCTCGAGCTCTGAATAGAGGCCTGACCAAAAGCTGAAGGTACTTTTGTCCAGCTGATAGAGCCGAGATTTCTCAAAGGTCTCTGAATCCATGATCTGCCCCAGCTCCTGTGGCACATGCGTTGTTGTTCTGTAGACCCGCCTCTGAAAAAGCAAAGAGAAACGTAAGGTCTAGAGGCAGTATTTCTAAGGAGGAAAATCAGATTTCCATGTAACACACACCAGGATCCATGGGCCAGCACAGGAAGTTAAAAACAGAAAGAGAAACGAAACAAGCCATAAAATGACAAAGACTCCTAAAATCCTGGTTTTGCTCAAGCTCCAAATATAAAACTGAGGCATTATTACTACATTATATTCAGAAACTGAGCTACTTCTTATTTCCGACATGGTTACTACCTAAAATTCACACAGACTCCGTTTTCCACAGGATGTGACTTCCTGCAGCAGAGTTTGAAACTAAACACCCGATCTTCCTCTGCAAACCTGCACCTTTACAAGCAAACATCTCTGTGATGCTGCTGCACAAAGGAACGTTTCCGTTGCTGGAGAGAACTCACAACTTTCCCAGTTTTAAAGACTGGAAGCCCTTATCCCACCCACTGCCTTGTTCCAGTGTATTTATCCCTCGTCCAAGGAAGGGCTGCTACCCTTCGTCAGCTCAGAATGCTTCCCTCTTGTGAGCAGAGAGCTTGTTTAGGTGATCTCACGGCTCAAAGAGCTTTCCTCAGCTGTGCTGGGTCTGGATGAGAGAGAGTTCACTTCCCCACAGCAGGCTGGGTGCTGGTTTGCTTTGCATTCGTGACCAGTGCTGCTAACACCAGTCTGCTGCTAAACACCACCAAAGGCTTCTCCCCCTCTATTCCACCGCAGGAACAGGCTGAGAAGCGACACAGCCAGGACAGCTGACCCGAGCTACCCACAGGGCATCCCATGCTGTACAAAGCTACACTCAGCAGTAACAAATGAAGCAGAGGAAGAAGAGTTGGGGGGGAGCTGACTTCCAAGGTGGCTGCTGCTTGGAGCCTGACTGACCCGGCACTGTCCTGCTCGCAGGCTGCGCTGAGCAATTGCCTCTGCAGCGCTACTGGGCTCACCTCCTCATCCCCATCCCCTTCGCCCACCGAGCCGCCCTTACTTTAACCCAGGAGCGTTTTTCGCCCACTTCTGCTCTTCCCATTCCCCAACCTGCTGTGGTGATGGAGCCGCTGCCGGTCCCCCCCCCCCCCCCCCCCCACACACACACAGAGGGAGTCAGACTCCTCCAACCCCCCCCCCGGGGCAGAGCTGCGGCAGCTTCCCCGTGCGTGGGGAGCGCCACGGCGGGGAGCCACGACCGGCCCCGGCCCGGCCCCTTCCCCCTGCCAGAGCACCCCGGAACCCGCCGGACACCGCGGCCCAGCCCCGCTGCCTCGGCCGGGCCGGGCCCGAGCCCTCCGCAGGCAGGTGACGGGCTCAGCCGGCCCCACAGCGCTCGGAGCCGGCCCCACCGCCGCAGAGGTGAGGCCGGGCCCAGCCCCCTGCCCCGCCGACCTGCCGGTGCGCCAGGAAGGCCTCCCAGAGGTAGACGGCCCACGAGAAGAGCAGCACGGAGCAGAAGATGCGCTGCTCGGCCGGCAGCTCTGCCCACAGCTCGCCGGGCAGCGCCATGGCCCCGCCAAGCGATGCGGCTTCCGCCCGCTGCGGCGCCCCCTGGCGCCCGGAGGAGCGCGGCCGGGCCCTGAGGGGAGGTGGGAAGAGGCCGCGGGGCTCCCGCGTGGGCCTGAACCCCTCTCGGCCCGCACCCGCTGCTCCAGCGGGCCCTGGGCAAGGAGGAGGAGAGCAGCGGGAGCTGCCGGTGGTGGAGGGAGGGCAGAAGCCTCCCGTGATGGACTGTGTGCAGGTCTGGTGTCCTCAGCGTAAAATGGACATGGAGCTGTTGGAACCAGTCCAGAGGAGGCCACGAGGATGCTCAGGGGCTGGAGCACCTCCTGTATGAAGACAGGCTGAGAGAGTTGGGGCTGTTCAGCCTGGAGAAGAGAAGCTGCGTGGAGACCTCAGAGCAGCTTCCAGTGTCTGAAGGGGGCTATAGGGATGCTGGGGAGGGACTCTTCATTAGGGACTGTAGTGATAGGACAAGGGGTAACGGGTTAAAACTGAAACAGGGGAAGTTTAGACTGGACCTAAGGAAGAAGTTCTTTACTGTAAGGGTGCTGAGGCACTGGAATGGGTTGCCCAGGGAGGTTGTGAATGCTCCATCCCTGGCAGTGTTCAAGGCCAGGTTGGACAGAGCCTTGGGTGCCATGGTTTAGTGTGAGGTGTCCCTGCCCATGGCAGGGTGGTTGGACCTGGATGATCTTAAGGTCCTTTCCAACCCTAACTATTCTATGATTCTATGCTCAGGTGCGAAGATGCAGGGACCGATGTCATGGAAGTTCAGTGTTTGCAGTATGACAGTGTGTTAGCTGTGCTCATACAGACGTTGGCTCGCTGCAGTGTGATGAGGCAGTGGGATTTCTCTGGAGACTTTAGTCCATGCTGGAATAAAACAGAATCAAGGGCAGCCCAGCCCTGGAAATGAGGACTTTGCTTCCTGGAGGCTTGAAGCTGTCCGTGCAGGATAAAGGATCCTTTATCCCTGCTCCCACAGCCGAGGTGCCAGGGCAGAAAGCTGGTGCTGGGCATCAGCTGCACAGCACGGGGAGCTCTGTGGTGGTGCCACCACCGTGGCAATCCACCCTCGCTTTGCCACCCAAACCTCCGTAAGAACCTCTCATAGTGGAATTGTTGGAAGCATAAAAACAGTGGAGGGAATGCCGAAGCTTGGGGTGAGTGGCAGGGCCCAGGGTGACTGCAGCAGGCACGGAAACCAGGCCGAGGCCGGGAGGTTTGTGCTGTGGTGGAGCTGTGGAGGAGCATGAAGCGGGGCAGAAGCTGCGTGGTGCCGCCGTTCTGCTGCCAGCATGGCCCCGGTGCAAGGACTCATCACCCAAGAAATGGTTACCGACAAGTGTGGCCACAAGGAAGGGGAGGTTTGGCCACGCTCCAAGCCACAGCACCTTGTGCAAGGACAGATAACAAGGCATAAAGGTACCCAGGGTTAGCACCTAAGTGGGGGATGAGAGTTCCACACCATGCTGCAGGGACAGGTGGATGGGATGCCTATGGGTAAGTCTTGCAATGACTCCTCCAGAGGAAACTCTGTTAAGTCCTGTTTAAGATAAACCAGGCTGGCAGAGCACGTGTTCCACAGAGTCATTTGTTTGGCTGCTTGCTCTGGGACTTCCCACGGCCGCCAGGCAGACACTGCTGCATGGGAATGCCCAGGATGTGGGTTCTTTCCTTTTTTAAAGCAGGGAAGAATCCAAAGTAATTGGCCCCTCCTGGTCAAGCCACTGGAGACTGCCACAGAGACCAGCAGCAGCTGAGAACACCCAGAGGGATGAGCTGAGGCAGCTCAGTACACAGCACACAGCAGTCATTTTCTCATGTGAGGGATGATGGTTGCTTATTGTGGAAGAAACTGGGGCAGAAGGGACCACTGGTGAGCACAGCCGGGCACGCTCACATCAGTGCTGTGGTTTGAGGCCAGCTGGTTGCTCACACCCTGGCTCTGATCCCTCCGGGCTTCTCATGCCCCTCCTCAGTGGCAGAGACTGAAAAGTCCTTGATCAGGGTAAGCATTACTCAGCAACAGCTAAACCATCGCTGTGTTATAGCACTGTTCTCAGCCTAAAGCTGAAAACATGGCACTGCACCAGCTGCTAGGAGGGAGAAACATAGCTGTTGGTGCTGAGCCCAGAACAATGAGGAGGGCTGGGATTCGAGTCTCAGTTGTTAATTTTTACCACTGAGTAAGCAAAGGGCAGGACCTGCACTTGTGGGTAAGGAGGCGAAGCCTGAGGTTACTCTTGTAAAGAAGGACAAGATGGAAAACAAGCTCAGGAAGAAAACTGCAGTACGGAGACCAGACTACAGCAGAGAATCCTGCTTAGGGACTGACATACTGAGTTTGGGAAACTGGGGTAATGAGAGATGTCACGATACTGAACCTGGGCAAGGCCCAAGCAGGGATGTGAAGGCATCCAAACGGGGTACATATCTCTCACATTAAGTTGTAGCCCCAACAGCATTAATAACGTGCATCTTTGAGTTGCAGCCCTATTCCTTTGCACTGGAATGGTAGAGAGGTACTCAACTGTATACTGCTATTGCTGGGTTAGTTTTCTAATGTTTCAAGGAGTTAAAAAGTGCCAGAGCTGTTTCGTTTGCCGGATACAAATGAAAGCAGATTACAGACAGGAACAGAGGGGAAGCAGAGAGCCCCTCCTGGTGGTAACATTCAGTGCCTCAGGCACCTCTGTGAGCATTCAAAGCTGACTTGTATCAGCAGTGCCATCAACAGCAGGGCAGCAGCCCCCTTCTCCCCCTCTGCCACTTCCTGTGCTCACACATTTACATGGTTTTGTAGTAAGGACCAAAGAACTCATCAGTGTTAAAATACTTTAAGCCTTTCTTGTCATGGTTTTTGCCCAACCCAGATCATTCTGAAGGCATGAACCAGATAAAAACAAAGTATCTTAGGAACTGGAAAGATACAGAGCCCTTATGGAAATCAAGTATTGGAGTCAAAACACTTCATACTTGGTACTGTAATGTTAAGTGAAGATAGCAACAGATGCTGCTGAAATCCACAGTTTGCCGCAGCAGTAGTGGGGACACATCCTTCTGAGGCCCCCCTTCCTGATACCCACCAGTGCTAGGCAATTAGGAAGACCAGATAAACGAGCCTAAGAAGAAATCAGCATGTGGATTCAAACTGTGTCATTTGGATGGTGGAACATCTATCATCACCTCGCTCAGAGGGTAGTGCATGCTGGTGATGATGGAGCTCACAGTTGAAACATACTGGCGGTATGTGAAACAGGCAAGCCAGTTTCGGTAAGGAGGAAGTAGATGCTCCTGCTGCTTGCAAGGGGGTTGGACTAGATGAGCTCTGAAGGTCCCTTTCAACCCAAACCTTTCTATGACTGCGACTGGTATCTTTCCCAAGAAATATGAACACAACTTGAGAGCTCTCTATTAAAAAACCCCAGTTGTGCTCAGAATGCCACATAACCAGAGGAAAACGCTTTCAAGATGCTTGTGTCTGACCACTGAGGAAAACCCACTCACCACTTCCTAAATACAGCTCTTGGACTGAAGGAACTATCTCCATACCTGACAGACAGAAATGATGTCTGTCTCTTCACCCTGCCCCGCAGCAACTTAGGACAGCAGCCAACTCACCAGGGTCTAGAGAATACTTCAGAGGTGTAACCTGCCAAAGCTTGCCCTGTGTATAGGGGTGGTAGTTTACAGACATGAGCAACTCTTACTAAGAGCAAGTTACCTTTGAGGCACTGAAGGTTTCACACGTGACCACGCTGTGAGATTACAAAATCCATCTGTCATAAAATTCATGCTTCATATGCAAATTTGTTTCTACAAGTGGCAGGATTAGTTACTTTAATAGGAAAGCTGAACACTGAAGAACTTTAATGCTCAGCTTAAGCACAGCGGGATTGTGTAAAGGTGATTTTGTATTATGTTGTGGCAAAGGCTTTGGTGGCAGGTTGGCAGGAGTGTATAGGAAGAGTATACCAGAAATGCAAATTCATTCTTGGTTTTAAAATGCTAGATCCACAGACTGGAGCTTGACACAAGGAAGGAGGAAGCTATGCTCCAAAGGGAGCAGCAAGGCTGCACCACTGTGTATTGTATTTTGTTATTCACTCTGCAAGGACACGTGGTACCTCCAAACCTGCATTTTGAATTGTGGCTTTTGACAGTAAGTTGTAAGTGAGCCCACTCCTATGCTCATGTTAGAACAGGCAGAGAGATGCACTGTCAGTTACACTGGAGAAGATGGTCATTTGCAAGGCTTGCTGTGATTGCTGTTTGGTCATTAGCATCCTCACTAACGGGAGACTGGAAAATACCAATAGGGGAAACAGACCCTGGGCCTCATGGTGCATCCAGAAGTACGACAAGAAATGACACACAGAAAAACAAGAAACAGATGATAAAATATCAGATGACTCCTCTGGTGAATCTTCCAGCTGGTTTATTCGTTATCAAAAGAGCTAACCAGGGAACCCGAAATGTGCACTGATACTTTCAAGTGACACAACTCTCTGGCAACGCTCTTCAAACCCTTTTGTGCCACACAGTCTCAGAAGCATCTTCTCCCTTCCAAGGTAACTAGGAGTTTCCCATCTGCAAGTGACAAGTGCTTCCTACCTGTACTCATTATAATTCAAGTCTGAAAAAAGCACAGAGAATGTGATAAAATAATACTTTACTTTTCTTTATCTATACTGTTTCAGTCTGATAAATTATCTACAAATGCATAAAACTTAAGCAACATTGTCCAATGCACTCAGAATGGTCCCAAATTCAATTACAAGTAAACGACATTAAAGATTTACTGTACAGTAAACAAATGGGTGAAAAACTGTAATTTATTGAAACTCATAACTCAAAAAATATAAGATGCTGTAGTGTACAATATGTTACACAAAGCACCCTAGGGTGCACATTCAAGTCAAGTAATAACTCCATCGCCCCCCAAACCCTGGTACCCTAGTACTTGTTCCATATACAATCATGCACATTTACTCTTCAAGAGGAAGCCCCCAGTATTCTGATGTGTTAAATAGCACCAAAATCAGCATAGTTCATTGAAAAAAATGGGGAGCAAAATTAACTTGGCCAATACTTTTGACAGATATTATACATTCATGGAATTAAACAGTCTAAACTAACCTAAACAGTGTGTACTGTAACAATTACTGTTCTAATTTGAAGTTCTCCCCGTATAGCAGTAGTGGAGGCAATCTGCTCTAAGCAAAACTACTTATGTACTTCCTACACAAAGCTCATCTGCCTTTTTTGTTGGAAATAAGTCTATGAGGGGTGTGGAAAACTTGGATCTTTCAAGAACAACTACTGGTCTTAAGTAATGCAGCTGTTTTAAGGCAAGGTCTCCACAGTCCGTTAGTGCCTTGTCCAAGATAGCCCTCAAATTTTCTAAGGAAGGGGCAGACGATGACTCTGACAAGAGGGGCTGGATTTCTGTTAGCTGCTCGTGGGTATCTGGGGCTATGATTACATTTTTGTCATCTACAAAGTTGTTTACTGGTGTCTCCCCTTGATTGTCTCCCTCTTTTTTCAAGGTCTTATCTACTGGCAGCTGCTCAGTAGAGTCCCATTCTACCTCCTCCACCAAATCGTCATCATCATCGTCATCTTTTCCCTCACTTTCCTGAATGAATTTCAGAAATGAAGACTCAAACCCCATTGGTTTAAATGTCTTTAAATCAAATGGTTTGGACACTGGAGGCTTATGAAATTTGTCTTTCGTAGCACAAAGTACATTTCTTTTTGTAGTCGGACTAACTGCACTATGTTGACTTTCTTCTGGGTCTTTCTTTCTTGGCAACTCTAATTGTAAACCAGGCAAGTAAGAGCTAGTCTCTCTGTCACTCTTTTCAGAAAGCTCTTCAGTTTTACATGTAACTGTCTCCCTGATGTTTTGCTCTTCAGAAGAGGTGTTCTCTGAACTGTGGTTACATTTTAAAGTGCCCGAATACGTAAAGGCACTGGCATCAAAACTCACATTACTCGATGGAAGTCTTTTTTGGTCTTCATCGCTTACATCTTGAGGTTCACAGTCAGTATTTGGAACGAGAGGTTTGTCGCTTTCCTGCACGGGCTCAGGATTAGCTGATTTATCCTCTGGAGGAACATCGACACCTTTTTTATCCGAGCTTGCAGCTGTGTAGGAGCAGGGCTGCTTCTCAGTCATGACACCACACTTAACACAGACAACAAGCCTCTGAAGCCGCTGCTCTATATACATATTGGTCATCTGATGTGTGCGCTTGTAGTGCCTCACTATGCTGCTTTCCAATTTGACAACAGACAAGCATCCCTGAACCATGCAAGGGTACTGGGTCTGGTTAGACTTCTCTTTGCACATCTGTAGGGCTTCCTCCTTTGTTTTGAAGTTCATCGACTGCTTTTCTCTACTTTTGCTAGTTCTTTTAGCTTTTAACGGCTTCCTGTTTTGCTTGTCTGCATCAAAACCGTCTTGCAAATAACTCTGCTCATTTTTAGCTTTATCTTGCTCTTCTTCCTCCTCTTTCTGGTTTCTAAAGAGGCTGTCGTAGTATTCACTGTGTCGGAAATACACGTGTTGAGAGTAGTGGCTGTAATTGGTGAAAATCCGATCGCAGCCATTAAGGTCACAATGGATTTCAAAATCCTTGTTTAATTTTTCTTCACTGGCATGTTCATCTATTAGGTGCTGTTTGAGCTTATTAAAGGTACAAAACGCAGCAGGGCAGTGGGGCTGGTTACACGCGAACCTTGCAGATTCAGCTTCAGAAAGCAGTTTTTGATCCTCAAAGTGTTCATTGTGGAAATCACTACAATGCTTAGCGAGAGCTTTAGAACACAGAAAACGCTTACCACAGTCTTTGTGTTTGCATGCAAATATTTTTTTACATTTGACAAGTTCCCTTTTTTTTCTTGCTTTATCTCTTTCTAAGCAGAGCTGCTCCTTATTATACTGGTGAACAGTTCTATAATGGCGAATCAAACCTTTCTGGTTAGTAAAGGCTGAGTTGCAACTTTTATGTATGCAATGAAATGGTTTGTGGTATTTATGCAATATATAACATAAGTTTCCTTTAGCAACTGTTCTTTTGCTTCCTCTTCCCTGTCTTGCTTCCAGTTCTTCCCTGTGACTGTCCAGAGAAGCTATGTTAGAGGTTTTCCTCGTGACATTATTGTCTGTCTCTTCATTGGACTCCAAATCTGTCTCGGAACTAAAGTCTTCCTTTTTCGTGCGACACGGCTGCTCAGAGGGGTTTGAGCGTTCATTGAATTCCATGCTGGATGCACGGACAGGGGCTGGGACAGTGCTGGCTTTATGGATGTCATTTGCACATAAACCTACATGATCAAACTTCTCATTGGAACATACCTTGTGAGCCGCCCTCTCAGAGCCAATCTGATGCTTGTTTTTATAGTGAATTCTAAGGTGGGTTTTTCTCGTAAATGATCTTTGGCAAATATGACACTTGAAGGGCGAGTACCGATGCTGGAACATGTTTAACTGAAGAACCATTTCCTTTGAGTAGTTATGCTTTCTAACATAATGCATTAAGAGAGCTTCTCTGGTCACAAACTCACACGTACACCCTTGACATTCACAGAAAAATGGTTTAGCTGCCAGCTGAGTAAGGTACTGGCTGGGTAAATTATCTTGTTGCTCCTGAAGCTGAAATTTTGAGGTAGTTTCATCTACTGACTCAGGGCACTTGCCATCCCTAGATGAATAGGACTGTAAAGAACCCAAAAAAGGCTTGTGTCTTGAAGAATTCTGAATATTAGAATTTTTTAAGCTTAGATGCTTCAAGCCTAACATTAACTCCAACATGTTATCTTCAATATTGGAGTCTTTAGAACTGTCATAAAAAGATGTTTCTGGGGAAGAAGGACAAGTTTCTTCCTTCAGGCCATTGCTTCCTTTAGCATCTACACTACAATACACACTTTCTGGAGAGTCAGCATTTGTATCTGAACTATGACCTAACTGCGTGTTAATGTCTGTAGGGGATTTACCGTCCTGAGCCTCACTCAACAGGTTGAGAAAGTCTTTAGTTTTCACCTCCGTATTTCTTTTCCCTTTAAAGTTATATGGATGGACCCTGCGAAGGTGTTTTTGCATACTTCTGGTATTTTTGTGCGTGGAACAGCAGCCTTCAAAACCACAGGAGATTCGTTTTCCATCCAAGCAAACTGCCACATTGGAACACTGTTGTTTCACATCTGCTGGATGGAAGACTCCTTCCTGGGACATGAGAAAACCTGGAACTGACTGATGGTGAGCTGTTTCGATCAGTAGAGGAGACACCTGGCCTTGGTTTACTGCAGCATCTGACCTGTGCTCGCCACTATGAAGACTGCAGTTACTTTCACTGTCTAGGTCTTCGCTGTCAGAGAGCGCTTCTTCCTTAATCTGTGGGATTTCTTGAGAGCCTGAAGGATCCAAGTTATCATTCAGGCTGGAATTTTCAGACTGTTCAAGCAGCTGCGACTCCGGAAGGCAACTGCATTTGTCTTTTGAAACTGACTCTTCAAGTTTTACTTGCTTCACTTCCCCATTTGACACCTCAATATTATGCACTGCGAGGTGATTCTGAAATTCAGATTTGGAATAATAAAACTTTTTGCAACCAAAGAAGTTGCAGGTGTACGATGCGTCTCTGAAGTGCTGTGCCTCGTGATGGTAAAGTTGCCCTAAGTCACTGAAAACAATATTACAGCCATTTAGCTCACATTTATAACGAAGGTCATCATGTGTTTGTTTGTGATTGAGAAGCTCATTAACTGACCCAAATCTCGCATAACAATCCATCGACACACACATGTAGGGTTGAGGTCCACAGTGCACCCGTTCATGCTCCCGCAAATGAAAGGACGTCATGAAGTGTCGGCGACAGTAAGCACACTTTTCTCTCCTGTTTTTCATATCCAAGTAGTGCTTTGCATTCTCATCATTGTTTTGATGCTCAGCCTTCAGATGCACGCTTAGGTATTTGAACTGTTTAAATACCCTGGAACAATCTGTTCCGGGACAGGGGTAGATGTCTCTGTCTTGTAGCTGGCAATTCTCCAGTTGGCTGAACGTGACGTACTCGTGCGTGTCGTTGTCAAAGCCCTCGGGCAGCTGATGCGACTTCTCCTGACAGGCTGGCGGTGGGCTGCCGGAAGCTGTTATCTTTTGTGGGGATCTCTCTTTCTTCAGGATTAGTTTCTTTTTAGGTCTGTGCGTTCTGCTGGGTGGCATTTTAACATGCTCCATTACATGCGGGACAAAAAGCTCCTTCCTCTTGAACTTCTTTGTGCACACCGGACACGTGTAAACACCATCTTCCATATGCATCTTTGAATGATGCAGGATTCTGGCCTCTATACACTCCCTTTTGCAAAGCACGCAAAAAAATTTGTATTGAAGCCATCTCTGGTATCTTTCTGAAGAACCAATTGGCTTTTTTACCCTTACTTTTTCTTTAGGGTGGGTCATTGTGTCTTTTCCATCATAGTATTTATGTTCCTTTGACTCTTCATAGTCACTAAAGAAAGTTTCTAACATATCGGTTTCGTTGACTGACATATTACAACTTGCATCGTCCTCGGAATCAGAAGCTGCTTTCCCTAACAGTTTAAGGCAATGTCGCTTTAAAGTCTTCCAGTCCCAAAATTCAGGATCAAACGGCCAATACGCTTTTAAAGCTAACAGCAGCTCACAACGGAGGGAGTTTGGAACCAGTGCATTTTCTTCATCAAATTTTTGATCCGGTTGCATATAGAGCTCTTCCAACACATTAAATCCGCTCAAAGTTGGCTCAAGTAGAAATTCGGTGAGCTGACAAGCTCTTCTGACTTCAAGGTCTTCTGGTAAAAGGCATGCAATTGTTTTACAGACTGACGTCTTCATCTCATCGCTTCCATTTGAGCGGATCTGAAGGGCTCTCACACATAACAGAACAGACACTGCGAGTCCTGCTTCTTCTGCCTGTTAAAAACACACATAAACAGCCACAAAACAAATGTTACTTTTCTTGGATAAGCACATTCCCTCTAGAACTGGTCTATGAAAAAAAACATGCAACGAGAACACCCAGGAGCCTACAGCCCAGTCAGAACCTATTCAGGCTCTTGAGTGGTAAGTGCTTGAGTCACTGTGGAGCAGCCACACAAACTAGTTTAGGCATTGCAAAACATCTTCCTAATTCCTCTCTCCTCGACTGACTCTGACCCGTAACTCAGATGTCCAAAAGAGAATAAAGTACATCCTCCATATGCATTGCTCCCACAGCATCCACACAGGTTATTCATTCAGAATATGTGATACTGTGTAATAAGGGAATTAATGTAAATTCACACCCTGCAACAAAATAACCTTCGACAGCAAAAGCAGCACAGTAGCAGAAATGATTCCTGATGAAGACAATTGGCATTTCCCTTCCAAGCATTTTCTGAGGAATCTCTACAACACCGAGGTGCTGCTCAACAGCATCAGGAAGATACCTACAAATATTACTCACATGCTGGCTTTAAAAACAGTGTATTCCAAATTCTACATGGACAAAAGTGAAAGTTACCTTGTTCCAAAAACATACTTTTCAGCATAAAGAACGTGAATGCATGAACTATTTAGTCCTTGTTAGTAAAGTAACAGTTAAGATATTTATGAATAACGTAGAGAGATGACAAGTGGCTGACACAAGCACATCCACTGTAGCTCAGATGGTAAAGATCCAAAGGAGCTAAGAAGTTAAAAGAATTAGCAAGCTTTTATACTCTCTGTGCACTGTACTGGAAGTCAAGCAATAGTTCTTTAATTCAGTACAGTGTTTATTTGCTAGACAGCTATACAAAAAGCCATTTCCCCAGGAGAAGGAACTGGTATACAGTTAATGATGCACTGTGTTTTATACATAAAAGTGCACATTCATGCATATTTTAAACACAGAAATATGACAACTTTAGATAAACTAGTTTCAAATATTTCTCTCTGCAATCACAACTGGAATTCATCTTTGCCAAATTAGAGTTCTGGACTCTATGATCCATAAAAAGGACAATCATGTCACCCTCCTGAGCTCTGCTCTGACTCTAAACCAGGATTCTGATACGAGCTCTTATCAAATCACACTTGGCAACTCCTTTGCTTCACAGGATTATATCTACTCAGTGAAAGAGACTCCCACATGAACAAATCTAAAGCAAGAGAGAAATTTAACTGAAAAAAGAAACCTTGTCTGTTGTGTCCATAATCCAGTCGATGCCTTAATTCTGAATTAACTCTGGTCCATGCAAGAATGAAAAAAGATCAGCAGATTTGGGAGTGTAACATTAACTGAAACATTCGTAAAACTGGAGTTCATGTGGCTAATTCAACTCTCTATGTACAAAACCATGCTGCTTTCAGGAAGAAACATCTGAAATCTTTTGGAAATGGTGACATTCCCAAGGGAAATTCCTGTACCTAATTTAAGTTTCACTGTCTGTGTAATACTGTTACTAAACAGTCAAAATCCTGTCATCAGCGAGCTTACTTTTCCTCCATTAAAGTGTGCCTGATTCATTTTCATGTGTCCTTGTCGTGGTTTAAGCCCAGCCAGTAACTCAGAACTATGCAGCCACTTGCTCACTCCCCCACTTCTTCCTCCCCTAGCTCCCATAGGGATAGGGAGGAGAATGGAAAGAATGTAACTCCCACGGGTTGAGATAAGAGCAGTCCAGTAACTAAGGTATAACACAAACCACTGCTGCTACCACCAACAGTAATAATGATAAGGGAAATAACAAAAGAGAACACAACCGCTCACCACCCGCCAACCGATACCCAGCCCGACCGAGCAGTGATCAAGCCCTTCCGGGTAACTGCTCCCAGTTTATATACTGGGCATGACGTGCTGCGGTATGGAATACCTCTTTGGTTAGTTTGGGTCAGGTGTCCTGTCTCTGCTTCCTCCCGGCTTCCCCTCCTCCCTGGCAGAGCATGAGACTCACAAAGTCCTTGGTCAGAGTAAGCATTACCGAGCAACAACTAAAAACATCGGTGTTATCAGCGCTGTTCCCAGGCTGAAAGTCAAAAACACAGCACTGCACCAGCTACTAAGGAGGAGAAAAACGACTGCTGCTGCTGAACCCAGGACAGCCCCCCAAAAATCTATGCTCTCGCAGTGACCAGACACAGAAAGCTTTAGTCTAGCCAATTCCAAGACTCAGAGCAGCAACCAAGGGAAGACAGAAACCTCCTATGGAGCAAATGCCAGATTAACCATAGCCATCCCTTCTGCTCTACTATGAAGAGCACGCTGCACCCTCCTCCTGTGTAGATGCATCAATTAAAGTCTTTCCATTACTCCTCAAACAGAGATTACAAGTTTATAAAAACTGCTGTCAAGCATCTCGTGAACCTTTCTGCAGCTTCCTGAAGATGGACATCAGAACAGGAGGTAGAAGTCCAGATGCGTCAGGCTGACCCAAACCTAAAAGGGCAGGCATTTTTCAGAGGTTTTTGTTAGTAACTTATGAAGCACTTAATCGGAAAGTGTGAATAAAGAAACAAGCTGTATTTCAGATCAGTTCAGAAGAATTATCAAAACAGTAAACTCATGTAAACAGATCTAAGCATGTTCAAAGACTGGACAGCAGCTTGCTTACTTCAGATTGGATGACTCTTATCAAGAAGAATAAATGCTGTAGAGTTTTGGCAATGATGCCAAACTGACGACATCTTTCCAAAAAGGAATCTAAAGAGGGATCTATTCTTCTCTGCAGTTTGCTCCAGAAAAGCGTCAGTTCCCTGCAAAGAGTTGAAAGCAGAACATAAAAACACTGCGGATATACAGAGTTTGGCCAGTCTGCACTCTTCAGGGCAGACCTGACCGCAACAATGTGTTAGTAAAAGGCAGCACACACTTCAATGAGGTCCCTGTCTCTGAGAGATGCTGCACACAACTCTTACTGTACATTACTCCTAAACAAGCATCAGATCAAAACACCACATATATCCTGTTATTTAATCAGAGAATGATAGACTGGTTTGGGTTGAAAGGACCTTAAAGCTCTTCCAGTTCCAACCCCGTGCCACAGGCAGGGACACCTTCCACTAGAGCAGGCTGCTCCAAGCTCCATTCAACCTGGCCTTGAGCACTGCCAGGGATGGGGCAGCCACAGCTTCTCTCAGCACCCTGTGCCAGTGCCTCAGCACCCTCACAAAGGTATCTACTTAGACTTCAAAGTCAAATCAAACCTACACCAGCAGATCAGCCTGGAGAGAAGCTTCTTGAAGTTGTGCTTGGTTACAGTTCATACTTAATGCCACTTGTGTTAATGCTAAGGATCACATTGTTTCATGGACTGAATTGCCTGACTCCCTAAGGCCACCCACTAGCTTGGACCTCTAACAACAGCGTGGACATAACGACATGACTTCAGCACAAGTGACAGAAACCTGCTAACATCTTCGATAAGTAGGAAGATACTTGTGTCACTAGACTCTGCCAACATTTACATCTTTAAGCCTTCACTGCTTGTCACTTAGGCTAGCCAAGTTTAAAGCTGTGGAAATACCTACTCATGTTACAGCTGCACCATGGTTTGCATAGAGTCAACCTCAGGCAGGCGCCATCATGGTCCAGACTGGGATGCCTCGTGTAGACAGATCTACAGCTCTAACTGATCGCTCCCAACTCATTAGTCAGGAGAAACTGTAGGTTATACAGTTACAGGACCTAAAAGTTTTATTCAAATTCTATCTAGTTTTAGTTCAGACTTCATCCTGCAAGCAAAAATCCAGCCATGGCTGTCACAAAGAGATCTTAACAATAAATGCTGGGGCGGGGGGGGGGGGCTGCTTCTGCTACTTCCTACTAGTACATTCCTACTACTTCTACCACTGATGATGGTGTGAAAAAAATGGCAAAAACCTCTCATGGGTCTAAGTAGTTAAGAAGGAAGAACTGAATAACAAGATACTTTGTGGAACCACAAACCTTAGAGGTTTAATATCAACCCAGACAGCACTACTTAGAGCTGCTACACTGTTGAAGCATTACTGTCAATGCCAAGTTTCCTTTTTAAACACTATTTTTGTCTAACTGCTCCATTACTGTAGCAAGATGAGTCCCTATTTATTTTGTCACAAGTTACCTAGAAAGTAACCTTCAGTTTGATGTACTTCCAAAGTTAAAGATAGATCCAATTTCTCTACATAGCTTTCCAATGTATTAGCTCAATTCTCTTGCATTGAGGCCAGAGAGGAACAGTTAGGAGTAGCAGTACCACTTAGTACTTACCAAGAGCAATACACGTTTGCTGTTTGAAGCTGATGAGTAAGGTATGTTGTACACAGAACAAAAGCAGTGTTTTCTTGTCCTTCAGATTCCAGATTGCAGATGATGTCCAGGACTTCTTTGCAATCCACTTTTGCAATCTTCAAGAAAACAAAAGAAAAGGTACTTTATTCTCAGCATGTTACCAACACAAATGCGTGGTTACCACGTCAAAGGAAATGGTCTCACAAACATGTAAACAAACACTACATCTCCTTTAATACCCAGGGTTCACACCACACCTTTCAGTTACAGCATGGCATGACTTCATCTATGTCAGTTCTGATCCCTTCTCAGTTTTCTTTGGGACCATCTTCTATTTTGGGTAGCTTAGCAAAATACTTCCATGCAGACAACAGTCCATCTAAAACTTCCCATTCCTTTTGAACATGTGCAGACATCCCTGTTTTCCTCTGAAAATCAAAAGCAAGGTCCAAAAAGGTCAAGAGATGTGAAGAAAAAGAACAACCCCAGTCTCTTGTCCACTTTGTCCTTAAGTGCTGCTTCTGAACAATCACACTCCAAAGCATGATGTTAAAAATAGAAGTGTTTAGAGGAGACACAAATCCCATGGAAGTTCTGGAAAGCCTACTTAAAGGTAGGTGTTTATGAAGTGCTTTTACTGTTAAGACAACACTATTTTTAATGCATGTTTTCCACTGGATCTATTCCACTTCACAGAATAGCAGGTACTCAAGCAACATCTACTTTAATCAGCTGTTGCTACTATAAGCAATTCAAGAGAGAAACCTCAAGAACTGATCTAAGTGACAGTGCTTTGCTACCCAAGGGGACAGACGTCACTGCTCCTTGCATGTCAGACATAATAAGCATTTGCAATATCTGCACATCATGTGCCACCTCCGACAGGATGAGGGAGATGGAAAACCAAGCCCATACAAATGGCCACATGAACGAATGTCAAAGGTGTTCACCACTGCACAGGAGGGAAGAGGCTGCTGGAGCTTACAGGAGGGGTTTGGTGCTTGTTTGTATCGGGTTTTCTTTCTTTTCTTTATTAAAAAAAACAGCTCCACAAAAGCTTTTCT
The DNA here is from genome assembly GCF_034315485.1 of Pezoporus occidentalis. NCBI lineage: Eukaryota > Metazoa > Chordata > Aves > Psittaciformes > Psittacidae > Pezoporus > Pezoporus occidentalis. The sequence goes on from NW_026915871.1 coordinate 31,980, forward strand.
CTCCTAGGTCAGAATGATGGGGAGATAAGTAACTGATGCAGTACCAGTATTTGCATCAGAGAAGACAGCTTCCCAATTAGGTTTTGCTTACAAAGGGAACCGAAGCTTTAAGTTTTCAAACACATCTAACATGAGCCAGCTTCTGTGTGCACTCGCAGCCCAGAAACCAACCGTGTCCTGGGCTGCATCCAAAGGAGCGTGACCAGCAGGTCGAAGGAAGTGATCCTGCCCCTCTACCCTGCCCTTGTGAGACCTCACCTGGAGCACTGTGTGCAGTTCTGGTGTCCTCAACATAAAAAGGACATGGAACTGTTGGAACAAGTCCAGAGGAGGCCATGAGGATGCTCAGGGGCTGGAGCACCTCCTGTATGAAGACAGGCTGAGAGAGTTGGGGCTGTTCAGCCTGGAGAAGAGAAGCTGCGTGGAGACCTCAGAGCAGCCTTCCAGTATCTGAAGGGGGCTACAAGGATGCTGGAGAGGGGCTCTTCATCAGTGACTGCAGTGACAGGACAAGGGGTAACGGGTTAAAACTGAAACAGGGGAAGTTCAGGTTGGATATAAGGAAGTCCTTCCCTGTGAGGGTGATGACGCACTGGAATGGGTTGCCCAAGGAAGTTGTGAATGCTCCATCCCTGGCAGTGTTCAAGGCCAGGCTGGACAGAGCCTTGGGTGACATGGTCTAGTTGAAGGTGTCCCTGCACATGGCAGTGGGGCCAGAACTAGATGATCTTAAGGTCCTTTCTAACCCAAACGATTCTATGATTCTATGAACGTAAGCATGAAAGACACCAGCAGTTAATACAAATGTTCTTCCCTACTGCAGCCTGCGAGAGATCATTTCTTTTTTGGAACTCTGCTGCAACAGTTTCACTCTTCAGCTTCAGTTCTTAGTATTGCAGAAAGAAATGATAAAAAGATTGATAAATATACATGAAAAAGGGACTGTGGATTACTAACCTCCTTAATGGAGTCTTCATTAGGCAGCATAGAACACACACATGTGATGTAGGCTTGGCGAAAAGATGAGACATTTGCAATTTCTGAGGACTCTGCACACAGTTTTGACAAGTATCGAGCTTGTGGGATGCAGTTTGACTTCATCAGATGTTTTATTCGCATCTGCAGAAAGGAAGGCCCTTCTTGTGTAATCAATTTATTGGCTAGGAAAAGAAAAAAGCCTTTGAGAATACACCAAGGTACAGCTCGCATTTCACTGAAATCACATTTTACTTCATGACAAACTTGTCTCAGTCTGGTCAGTTTGCTTAGGATATTTGAGGTGTGATCAAAAGCGACAGCAATCAATGGAATACTTTCTCCTAAACAAATTCACACCAACTGTGTAGGGAGAGAACGCTGGGCTATAGAACACAGACACCTCTCCAAAGGACAGCATCCATTCGCACAGTAAGTAGTATGGCACAGCAGCGGCTAAAGCAGCACTCATCAGACCACACAGGATTTGGAATGAGATACCAACAGTTTAGCTGAGATTCAAAATCTTCATATTGCAAAGCAGCAGAACTGCTTCAAACACAGTATCCCATACTTTTCAACTGGAGGTTTTCCCACCCAAATTATTAAAACCCACATAATGCCAAAATACACAAAATGAGACTGAGGGTGGCACTGTTATCGTTGTGGCACTTTGGAAGAACTGTCTTTTAAGACCTGCTTATGCTCTAGATCAACCAAATACTCCCAAGACATTATGAGACTCGAACTAATTAAACAGGAACAATGCAACTTGTGGTTATTTTTGTAACTAGTTAGCAAAATTTAGTTAATCTAAAACCTCATGGATTTAAGTTTGCTCTCCCCAGGTACCTGTAGAACCGCAGAGTACCTCAAGTTGGAAGGGACCTGTAAGGATCACTGAACCCAACTCCCTGCTCCTCACAGGACTACCTAAAACTAAACCATATATTGACAGCATTGCCCAGACACTCCTTGATCTCTGACAGGCTTATTGCCATGACTACCTCCATGGGGAGCCTGTTGCAAGGACTGACCACCCCCTCAGTAAAGAACCTTTTCCTAATGTCCTGACACAGCTTCATTTCATTTCCTCATGTCCTACCAGAGAGAGGAGACCAGCACCTCCCTATCCATTATTTACTGTAGCTCTTTAAGTCCAATTCATCAGCCAATTGCTCACCCAAAGTATAATGGACTTGTCTAGCCATACGCTGGACATTTTATCCACAGGGATACTGTGAGAGACAACATCAAAAGCTTCGCTACAGACCATGTACTTTCCCTTAGCTGACAAAACAGTACGCCTCAAGAGAGCTATGATGCCATTTCAAGCTTAACATAAAGCTCGACAGAAAGGCTTGATGCTCCTCTCCAGAGCTGTACATACTTCAAAAGCACCTGGAGAATTAAAGAGTCAATACATTCTTACACTGCACGCAACAATGCGTATCGACAAGAAACAAACTGTCTGATGACCTGTAGAAAGAAGTATGGAAATGTCTGAGATGTTCTGACAAGCCACATTAGAACCGGTGTCCTGCAGCAGCTGTAGTCAACCAGCTACCTGCAAAGGCTGTCATTTACTCTGGGTTAGCCAAAAAGGAAAGTTTGCTTTAGGGTAACAACTTAGTGGAAGAACCATTGCATAAAACCATTTTCACTATGTGAGTATCTTACTGGGAGAGATGGGTAGCTAAGAAATCAGTAGTACAGAATTTCTGAGAGAGGACTGTACACAATACAAGGCAAGAACAATCTCAGGCTTTCTGCACTTAAATTCTGTCCAAATAAAAGAACATCACCTTCTGACAGACACCACACCAGTTAACAGAAGGTTTTCAAAGTGCACCTAAACAGAAAACCCATTTCAGGGTACATACCACATGGTTGTAGTGAGATTCCCTGGTATTCTGCAGAAGTCTGCTTAATGGGCCATTAGATTTTATTTTCTATATAGGTTTTATTTTCTAAATACAGATTTAAGTTTCGAGTCTATGGTGCTAGGTTCCATTTTTGAGAGGAAAACCTCTGAGCAGTAAACTCTTGACACAGCTGACACCTCACATTAAAGTAACCTCAGGAGAGAAGGCAGAAAAAGCTGGGAATAAGCTCTCCAGTTGCTAGGAAACAAGCCTCCTCTCTTAAAATTTACATCTGTACATGCCACTGTGCTTCAAATTTATCAAGGAAAACAGTGCTTCCATCTCCATCCTGTTTGATGCAAGGGAATGCTGTCACAACAGGGTGGCTCAAAACACCCCATTACTGAAGAACTCGAAGAAGGCTTGCTTATTCAACACATCCATCCAGGTGAAGCACATTACTCATGGTCATGTCTGTACATGTAGTTTATGTACTGTTAACGGAGGGACTGAAATACCTGCAAGTCCTTAATGCTACCACTAACAGATACGAAAACAATTCAGTGAGTAAAGGAAGAGAACACATCCAAAAGTTCTATGAAGCGATGCTAAAAGCTCCTTTCCTTCCTCACCTCTCAACATTTTCTGATTCAAGATCTTATTTCCATAGTCTAAACACACTGAGGTTCCAAGCCCAGAGCTCAATGAAACCTCCACACTCATGTTGCCCCTCCACATGTGCTTGTCATACCTCCGAACGGTGTGGGGAGGCACGGTTCCTCCCTGGGAAGCATTCAGGAGCATGTTTAAAAGCAAAGTTCTGAAGAACAAACCACCTCAGGGAGCAAAATTTCCCTATTTTTATGATGGAAAGAAAGGTTTTTTTTTTAAAAATGGAGCTTCAAAATATTCAAATTGCTGGCTAGTAGAGCCCAAGCTAAGATGATTTAGCAAGGCCACATTATTCAGAGTGACACTGAGGCAGTTTCATCATAACTACCTTTTAGCAACACAAGAATACTATTGCACAATGCAATTTAAAATACAGCTCTCTTTTGACTTCAGATCACTGGCTCCCCACCACAACTGCACCAAGTAATTCCTTAATACCCACACATCATCTCTGGAATCACCTTCTTACCTTCCTCAGCTTCTACTGGTTGCTGGGACAGAATTTTGAGAAGAACTGGATGTTTCCATATTCCTTCCCTTGTGATATCCACCAGTATTTGGAGGTTGTTATTCCCAAATTCCAGCAAAGCATCATGTGAATCCTACAAAATGTGACAACAAAAAAAGTCATTCAAAGGCTCTGCTAAAAATTAAACTGATGTGATTTTACATTACCTGCCCAAAACTTCCCAATCTCAAAGTACTGGAATGGCTTAAGTCAAAAAGCCTGCTCTGCAGTTGTAATTCTGCAATGCACAACACTGCCAACCCAGCCCAAACGTGATCATGAATAATTTCCTTTATTAAGATGGAAACATCCTTCTACTGAATACAGATTTCCTCACAAAATAAACCATGCCCAGTGGTCACTCCAACATCCAGGGACTTCCAGTCCTGCAAGTTCTGATGCTGTGAAGGCTGGCGCAGGGACCCTCCACCCTCAACAAGCCTCCAGCTGAAGTTCCTCCACCAACCCTGTGCCCACAGCACAACACCCACCAGAGATTAGGGCCCTAACACTTTTAATGCTGGAAATCTGAGGAGTGAAGGATGAGACATTTCACATGGAGAGAAGTTGAGAGCCTAATGCAGGAAAAAGGCAACTGCAAAGGATTCCAGCACTTCATGTGTCTACCAGGAAAACCCATCCCGGGTGACCGGCACTGAAAAACTGAAGCTCACTGAAGGCAGTTTAACTAGAGAGCCATAAAGCTGTTTCTCACAGCAGCCACAGCACATCTCACATTTAAGAACTGATTTGATACATGACATGTCCCCTGGTTCTGGTGAGCTGTGGTTTAGCAGGCAGCACTTCCAACACCGTTATTAACCTCAGGCTGGCTTTCAGTAGCCTCTGCTGTATCCTCTCTATATGGCAGACACAAGTCCATGTTCTAAATGGTCAGAATTAAATGGGGCTATGCTATAACCACTGGGAATAGCAGAGTAACCAGAGTCCTGCAGCATGGGCTGTCAAAAGACAGCAATAAACTGCATTCCCCATTGCAACACACAATCAAGCTCCCGAGTTACCTTCAGGAACCAAATGAATTTGCTATGAAAATACCCAAGGCTTTCCCATTAACCATTCACAGTAAAAGGCATCTTTTTATTTAACAATTAGATGTCCTTTAATAAATTTGATATACACATTCAATATCAAAGGCTAATTTCAGACCAACTTCAATGTTTTGATATACCAATTTCCTTTCTAATACTGCAGCAAACTGCACTTCACAGGTCTCTGGAGAAGAGAGCTTGGATTTAACTCTTGGGCAAAGCACCTGCCCACTAAGGATTGAAGCTTTATCCCCAGCAAAAGATTTACCAAGAGGAAATCACATTCCTTCAGTGAATGTTTCATTTACTTGATCCATAGCTGTTGTAAGTCAGAGTCTCACAAGTTTCTTAAGGGACTCCTCTCCAATGACTCTGAAACCATGCTATCAGACATGCTACTTAGTAAATCCCAAATTAAAGTCAAGTGTCCAATGGCAAGTTTATATGGATCTATTCATCCCTTGGATAGTCCACCCATCTCTACAACACGAAACTAAGCGTATGAGGCTCTTCAGGTAGTCTGCGCATCCGGATGACTCTGGGTCAATTCCTGCACTAAACCAAGAGCACAGGTGAGTTTAGAGGAGAATCATTCCCAGTAGATACTAAGAGAAGATTCCAACAACCAAAAGGGAACCAGAGGAGTATGCACATACCCCTACAAAGCTCACTACAGCAACCACCTTCCAGAGTGCTCATGCAGCCCACAGTGAATTGGGACATTCTGGGGGATAAGCAACAACACTGGGTGGTGTTCTGCTGCACAGGATACGTATCTGTATCCTGCATATCTGTAGGATGTCTTGTCACAGGCAGCACAGGGAAGTCAAGGAAAAGTAATGCACATTTTGTATGTTCCTGTGTAAGCTGATAAGATAACACAAAATGTATTCTTGATTCCAGAAGCTGGTATTACTGTACTCCATCGCTGGACTGACCTTCCTATGCTAGTCATAACATTAAAGTAACCGTGTCCTGACTGCCCTTGAACAGACTTGATTTCAGCTATAACCAGCCTTTAATATAGTAGGCAAGATGGGAAAGGAGGAAGGAAACAAAACAAGTTATCAGTTGTCATTGTTAGAAGCCTATCGGACCGTCTGCCACCTTCAGGTGCTCATCAGACTTCAGGGCGTGGTGTTTGGGGGCCAGACTAAAGGACAGGAGCATCTGTTTGGTCTTCTTCACTTTGCTGAGGAAAATACGACTGAAAGCAAAAGAAAGCTCAAGAGAAATCTGAGAACAGCTCAGTGAGGCAGGGCATCAAATAACAGAGGCCATGGCACTCAGGAGCTTTGCCTCAAGTTTTACTGTTCAGGTCTGCACTTTGCCCTTCCTGGACCCTATGACTAGTGTCAGAGTTGGAGAAGAGAAGGGGCACAAAGCAGCACAACAGATGAGATGCTGGGACATGTTACCAGACAGAAGCCAAGGGTGTCGATGGAGATCACGGCTGTCACCCCAAGACCCATCATAGCTCTGAAAGGTCGCAGCCACTGGGAGAAGTCTCCAAGTGACTGGAAGAAACCACCAGTCCATTTGCAAGACCAAGGGGAGGAGAGCCCGAGGAACTATAGCCCAGCCAGCAAAACCTGTGCTCAGATAGACTATGGGGCAAATTCTCCTGGAAAGCACATCCAGGCACCTGAAGAACAAAAACGTGACTTGGGGCCAGCCAGGGTTTGCCAAGTGCAAGTTATGTTTTAGCAACCTATTTTCTGTGATAACAGGCTACAGATGACATCAGAGTCATCAGGCTTAGCAAGGCTTCCGGCAGGCTCCCACAGTAGCTTTAAACCCAAACTATTAAAATAGGGAAAGTGCACAACAATGCAGATGGAAAAACCAGGCTCAGGCTTGTGACCAATTGTACAGAGACCAGCTGGCAGCTGCCTCCGGTGGTCAACACTGAGCTGAAACTTCTAACACCTTCATGAATAGTCTGAATAAAGGGACACAGCACGTTCTCTGCCAGCTCACAGCTTGTACAGAACTTGGAGAGCACCTGACACTGCCCAGGCACTGACTGCAGAACATCACTGGCAGGGACGTACTGAAGTTCAAACAGCAAATGCTGCATCTGGCACAACCCCAGGTGTCACTACAGGCTGGTGACAAGCTGGCTACAGGTTCCAGCATGCCACAAGCAGCCTCTTGGGTCTGTAATTAAAGCGTAGGTCAGCAGTGAGCCCTTATGCAAACAGGCAAACTGTGCTGAACACTTTCAAGCACAGCATAACCAGGAGGTTGGCAAAGGGTTTATTCCTCTCCAGGATTCCTGAGACTCCACTGGAATAAAACACTAAACTCGTGGCTGTCCTCTACTATCCATTTGCCACAGCAGAGCAAGTCCAGCCAAGGCCACAGAGGGCCTATAAATTTTAGAGCTGCCTTATCTTCACTATACTCTCCAGGAGATAGTTGGAGCTGGACTCTTTCTGTCCAGAGTCAACAAGTCACATAAAGGGAAAGTCTGTGAAGTGTGTGTGGGAAGCATATCACTGTTCAAACAGCCTTGCTTTGAAAGGACTATGTGAACTTTGTGCTATCTCCATTCTTACAGACACTTAAAACTTGGTGGGGAAGGGCCCTAAGCAACCTGATTCAGCACAGCCCTTACTCTGCACGAAGAGGTGGATCAGGAAACTGGAGCTCCCTTCCAACTTCAGCTCCCTCGTGACTCTTCCACAACAGACACCTTCAGAGCACTGCATATTCAATGCATTTACTGGACATACTGAAAGCACACTCAGTGGGAGCTGGTGCTTCTGTCCTACACTAGTTCTTCTCTGGCTGCAAGAACAAAACCAAACCAACATCAGAAGAGAGCGAAAATGCACACATCAGGAGCTCTTTCCAAACACAACTGTACTGCAGGATTCCACCTGCTAAGGAGCACTACAGTTAAAAGCCTCACAACTGAATGCTACAATGGAGCAGTTTTGATACCTTCATTTCAATTTCCTTCACAGTAACCAGGACTGTGATTGTAAATACAGCCCCAATGTTGATTTTATTTGTAGCTAACCACTGTATCTGTGGCCCAACTCGGCTCCTGGCAGACTTGCTAACTGAGAATCAATAATTAAAGACTAAGCTACTTCTAAAACTGATTAGAAAAGCTAACAAGTGAGCTACTGGTGAGAGCACATCAAAATCAGTTGCTGATATCAGTAGAAGAGTTGGTGCTAATTGCAGATGCAAAGAGAGCAAAGTATGATGCTTAAAATCACACCCAATTGCTGGACTTTTGGCTTGGAGCCTGAAGCATTGCTCACAAAGGGGTGTTGCAGCTGCACCCTAAAGATGTGAGTGACTTTGTATGTTCTTAACCAGAGCTCAAACTGCTCCTAACTAACAGCACTGAGACCAACACATGAGCTACAACACACAAAGTTTTCAGACTGTACTTAAGCAGTTGAAAACATCACTTAAGCAACCCTTACAGTCACACAGCTGCTCCTCCTCTCAAGTATTTCCTTCCTGTGCAAGCTGGATCAGGAAACCAAATTTAGCAGAAAGAGCCTCAGGGGAGGAGTGGGGTTGTTTCTTCTTCTTTTGTTTTTCACATTTAAAGCACAATCAATCCCCACTTCACAGGCAGCTAAATGCCAGTAGGATCAGGCAGGTGAATTGCAGACCTAACTCAAGGCTGCTGCTGCTGCTGCCAAAAGATGCTCGTTACAGCCTCAGGACAACTTTAAAAATGCCAGTGAAAACCAATAAACTGACCTAAATTTGTATCTATGAAGCACGCAACCACAGGGCAGAGTTTTGTAAGTGGCACTTAGGATCATACAGGAAGTCTGTGCGCATCATTTTATCCTCAGCCTTGGGTGTTATCAGCAGCTACTACGGGGTCACAAAAGTTTTCATTTCATACTCACCCTCAATACACAAAACTTGTCTAAAGAAAGCATTCACACTCTGTCAGGTTCGAAGGGAACCCTGTTCCATAACCCATATTCAATTCCCATGACAATACATCTCTACTCCCACTAAAGCCATTTCTGAATGCACCGGTTTATCTTCCTCAACTGGCCAGATTACATCCATCCCCACAGTACCTCTCCAGAGTTCCAACCCCAGATCCGGTTTACATGCATCAAGAGCCCTGCTGTTGTTTGACTGTTGTTGGTGGGGATTGTTGCACCAACCCTTTCACTTGGATTTTACAGCATCTGCTCATCTATATGCACATCCTTTCGCTGCTGCCATTGTACAAAGTCTGTGTATGGATTCCTGCCACACGATCTCACACGTTGTTTTCATTTCACACAGGCTACCCCGGTCTTGCTTAGAGACAACAAAACTGGACTCATAAAAATCACAGAATCATTCAGATTGGAAAAGACCTTTAAGATCATCAAGTCCAACTGTCAACCCAGCTGGGGTTAACACTCAGCACTGCCAAGTCCACCACTAAACCATGACCCTAAGCACCACATCCACACATCACAGTTAAAATCATAGCAGCAATAGATCTGGCCCTCATCCTGGAAAAGTCTATTAGTACAAACACAGCAAGACTCATCTAACTCAGTCTTTTTCTCACACAAACCATCAGAAAGATCAAGATTTGCTACAACTGCCATGTCTATGTAGTTATAAACTACAGCCTAAGGCTGCCAATACTGTTGTTGCAATTGGCTGTTTGCTGCTCAGAAATTCTTGCTGCCTGGAAAACAGCAATCCAGGACAGGTGGAGTTCAGTGGAAGGAGAGGAGAGGAGGAACACAACAGCAGCTTTATTTATTAGGTTGTAAAGGGAAATTCAGAACACTTACCTGTATGGACTGATGGAATCCCAACCACACCTCATGTGGCAATTCACTTTCAGGAACTGAAAGCAGTAGCTCAAAACAACTCCTGGAAAAGTAAAAGGCAAGTAAGCAAGCTGTTCTTGAGCACACTGTGAACATTTGTGGCACATGTTACTTAGCGTTCAGGTAAGAAATGACAGTAACATTGAAACATGTTTGCCTGCACAAATCAAAGGCAAGAAACAGCCCCAGAATCAGGCAGGAGTCATAGGGAAAGAGTGTTCCTTTTACTGTGTACAGCCTCGCTAGGATGAGATTACAGATACTTTTATAATGCAGGGTATTTTACAATAGAATCACAGAACAGTTTGGGTTGGAAAGGACCTTAAGATCATTCAGTTCCAACCCCCCTGCCATGGGCAGGGACACCTCACACTAAACCAGGTCACCCAAAGCTTCGTCCAACCTGGCCTTGAGCACTGCCAGGGATGGAGCATTCACAACTTCCCTGGGCAACCCATTCCAGTGCCTCACCACCCTCACAGTAAAGAACTTCTTCCTTAGATCCAATCTAAACTGCCCCTGTTTCAGTTTGAACCCATCACCCCTTGTCCTATCCCTACAGTCCCTAATGAAGAGTCCCTCCCCAGCATCCCTATAGGCCCCCTTCAGATACTGGAAGCTGCTCTGAGGTCTCCACGTAGCTTCTCTTCTCCAGGCTGAACAGCCCCAACTGTTTTGTTCAATGTTGCTCAGGAACACTGCAGTACAGAATTTCTGCTCCTTCCTCTCACAAAAGAATCCTAACATTCATCTTGAATAAAACTCGTTTGAGCCCTCATGGTCTCTGCCTGGAGTGCGAATGAAAGTCAGCCTTACCTAGCAAGTGTCAGTGCTGAAATAGGTGAGAAAATAAAGCTAAAGAACAGCTTGACAAAAGACACAGAGATTAAAACAGAATGGGACCTAGAGAACATTTTCCTAACAGTAACCTAGAAGCAGCAGCTGTACCAAGAGGTGATCAGCAGAGAAACGGACCGGCAGAATAGATTCCTACAAGCACCTTATAAATCTGTCATAAAGGGGTGGGAGCATTCAAATATCTATGGTGCAAAGAGCAACGCTTACCAGGCACAGACACACCCCATCCACACTGAGAGTACATATCAAAGGTGTTCATATTTAAATCGGTGTTAGATCAGATTACAAATTTCCAAGTTCATTAATTCAGGGAGCTGCTGTATTTGAGGAGCTCAGTTACCTACACAACACAGTGGAGACATCATTCCCATCATCAGGCACTGGAATATCAACCATCACTGTGCCCACGAACAAGTGGGCAACAGGACCATCAGATATTCCAGCTGTCATAGGCCTCAGCACTATACAGGAATCAGGACTTACTTCTCCCTCGTACCCCAGCTTGGCAATACAAGTTATTCACCAGCCCAGATGTCCAGACCCAGGTGGTGGCTATCAGACTATCAAAAACCTTCATCAGTTCTCACAGTAACTCCATTTTCACATAACCAAAACCCCTACAAACAAACCCAAAGAGGGACCTGCTACGTGTCCAGTTTCCATGGACATCATACAGAGACTATCTGCAACAAACAAAACGTCTGCAAACTTCAGGGTCAACGTGCTTGTGGAGAGTCTCTGATGCACAGCTCATTTTCAGACTACAAGTGAACCAATCCTATCTACTTCCAAGCTCAACTCCTGGATATACTTTTCTTGAATATTACTTTTTCATGGATATACTGGTTAAATAAAATATCAGGTTTCAAACAAAATGTCAAAGCAAGGTTTTAGAAATCATTTTTCTATACTTAACCCTTCAGGTGCTACTTGGACAGTGAAAAAAACAGCTGAAATTAGATTTTTAAAGCATTGTGGTCCTACTGCTGGTAACATGAATGCAGCAGCCCCCTCACACAGTACACTCAGAAAGAAGAGCACTCGCAGAAGCTGGAGAGAAAGATCAGCTTCAAGGGCTTCCTGAGATCCCTGAGGACAGCCAGCTCACCACATCGCAGGGACAGACACATTTAAGATGGTTAAATTGTTCTTAGTTTTTCTAGAGAAGCATTACCTTAGGTATGGTAATACTGGGGGAGGCAGGGGTGTGCTGTGAGAGGAATGTGTTGTGGAAACAAGAAGTCCAAGTTCTACTTGACCAAGGCAAGTATGTGGTGGGCTGATGCCAACCTTACGGAGTTTAACCATGCCAAGGGCAAGGTCCTACACCTGGGTCAGAGCAATCCCAGGCACAGCTACAGGTTGGGCAGAGAAGAGATTCAGAGCAGCCCAAGGAGAAGGACTTGGGGGTGCTGGCTGATGAGAAAATGAACATGAGCCGGCTTCAGTGTGCGCTCACAGCCCAGAAAGCAACCGTATCATGGGCTGCATCCAAAGGAGCGTGACCAGCAGGTCATGGAGGTGATCCTGCCCCTCTGCTCTGCTCTTGTGAGACCTCACCTGGAGCATTGTGTGCAGTTCTGGTGTCCTCAACATAAAAACGACATGGAACTGTTGGAACAAGTCCAGAGGAGGCCATGAGGATGCTCAGGGGCTGCAGCACCTCCTGTATGGAGCCAGGCTGAGAAAGTTGGGGCTGTTGAGCCTGGAGAAGAGAAGCTGCATGGAGACCTCAGAGCAGCTTTCCAGTGTCTGAAGGGGGCCTATAGGGATGCTGGGGAGGGACTCTTCATTAGGGACTGCAGTGATAGGACAAGGGGTGATGGGTTAAAACTGAAGCAGGGAAGTTTAGATTGGATCTAAGAAAGAAGTTCTTTACTGTAAGGGTGGTGAGGCACTGGAATGGGTTGCCCAGGGAAGTTGTGAATGCTCCATCCCTGGCAGTGTTCAAGGCCAGGTTGGACAGAGCCTTGGGTGACCTGGTTTAGTGTGAGGTGTCCCTGCCCATGGCAGGGGGTTGGAACTGGATGATCTTAAGGTCCTTTCCAACCCTAACTATTCTATGATTCTATGTCCCTTCATGGCCATGGCTAAGGAGAACATTCCCGTTCCACCACAATCAGCTGCCAAATCTGTAAACTACAAGAGGCAGCACTCCAAGCTTTCCTTTTACTTCCTAAGGTTAGCGAGAGAGTGGTCCGACAAGGTCTCACACTGTACCTGCATCATGTTTCTTACGGGTGGCACAGCCTCTGCATCAGGCCACCTTTACTGTGAACACACAGCTGGCCAGGCGGCAAGGAAAACCACAGCAATGCTGAGTTTTGCTATTAGCGGCTCACCCTGCTGAGAAGTTCTTTCCCCCTTCTCTGGGAGGGATGTTGGAAGGGAAGTAGCAAGTAGAGCACTTTTGCTTTACAACAGGAAGCTTGCTTGTTTCATTTCTCATTGGGCTTCACGTCTGAAAATATACAGCATGCATGACAAAACCCAACCCAAAACCTGCAGTTACAAGGCAACAGGACACTTTCATGTCCCTACCCAAACAATAGCCTTCCTCCTCATGGAACTTAACTTTCACCTTTAAATCCCTCGTCTAACTCCTCTCTATCCCTTCCTTGGAAACTCTTATGCAAAATAAAACCATGGGAGAATTGACTTCAGTTATGTCATTTACCTCACCCTATCTGCAACCTCGTATTGTCTTTATCATTCTTTAGATTCCTCTCAAATGTAATCATAACAAGAATAGGGGAGATCCCAGCAAGTTATCTGAAAACACAAGGAACAGCAAACAAACTCCTCTCACTGAAAGACAGAAGAAGCCAGATTAGCAGAAGATTTGGATTTTTCTCAAGAGAAAAGCAATTTTGACAAAGAATTGGCATTCCTGCCTCAAATTATCCAACAGCTGCAAAATGCACACCAGGGATGGATGACCTGCACACAAAGACAGTGAAAGACAAGCTTTTAAGTGACATGAGTAGGAAACAGGCAGAACACACAAGCTAGTAAGTGATAATATGATGATGATGAGAATACTTTATCCATAAAGGGACAGTCTGCAAAAGGAATTCAGATATTTTGTATTATGTACCAGGTAAATGATTTAGCAGCTGAAGTCTTCAGTTTCCCTATTGAGAAGACAAGGCAGACTTTCCCTGATTTCATGGGGTTCTCCTTCTTTACAAAGGATTAAATAGAAAAATCAAAGTCACTCCTAGTTCACGTATTTCTTATAACTCAAAAAAAACCCAACCATGTAAAGAATTCAAGGCATCACACAGACATATCTGGTTCTGAGCTTTGATTGAAAGTTAGAACATCACAAAAAACCCCACTTCTGACCAAGGAGTTCATTGCAAAATCCTCCTCGAAAAGAACACTTGATTTCAGCCCACAAAGTGAGTAAGCTGCTGACAACAAAGAGAAAACAGTCCCCTGAAAAACTGTCCTGGAATTACTTTTACTTCATGGTGACCTTTATATTCGGGGCTTTAGATCTTCACCCTCCCCCTTCGAATAAAGCCTTACCAGCAAGGAATGACCGGCACATCAAGTTATCTTTGCAGGTCAAGGGTAGCAACTGATTCTCCTCCAATGGGTGTGGAAGGCCTCAGGCTACTCTTTTCAATCACAAATAGCTGCTTCCCACTTCCACCAGACTTCGAGGCACTACAAGTTCTAGCAACTTAGCTGATGGCCTGTAAAATAGTTGTCTCTTTTGTTCCAAGAATTGCTGTGCTTTAAGTCCTGCCTACTGGCACCTGTCAAAAAGCTCAGGCTGAACTACTGTGTTCCACTTTGCCATCCTGCAGCAACAGCCCACATGCACAACTTGCTTGCCATAAATACAAACCAGCTCATCCTTTTCAAAAAGGAACATGTTGAGAGGACACTGACAGCAGCAACCACACAGCAAGTGATAACAGTTTTATTCATCCATGCATGGAGGTCTAATATTAAAGCTTCTGCTCCATGAGGACCACACTAAGCTTTTTCTACAGAAAATTAGTCTTATTTTCAGAATTTCAGTACCTGCCTGATTACCCTGACACAGCAGAACAGAGCCTTACCACTTGTTCACATCCATTAGCAATACCCAAGTACATTTTTGTGGTATGATAAAAAAAACCCAGTTCTTAAGACATTCAATCATAATCAAAGATAATAAATCAAACACGGTTGTCAAATGAAGCACCACATTATTTCAGTGACTTGCTCTTTCATTTATAAAGTACATATTCTCATTTATTTATTTCTTAATAAGATAATGTACCAACTTAAAACTTACAGCACCAGCCTGCCAAGTACCAGAAGAACATCTTCACATTCGGTAGTCAAGTAAGGTCGTGCATTAGCAAAGCTTTGGATGGAGATCCGATATACTTCCAGAAAAGGTAAAACGTGTTCGGATGCACCCCGACTGCCAGCATACTGCAGCAGTGTCTGAAAGAAAAGGAGACAGCATTAGAAGTTCTCATCCCCCACTTTCAGCTAAAACCCAAACATCAATATGCAATATCAAACACATGCAGTGGAAGAATTCCTGGAAATGAGCAACTTTTACTCTGAACGAGAAATAAAATTGCAGCTTTTCTCCTGAAAAGAAGTTCTCCCTTTTACTAAAAAAAAATAAAAATTGCATTTATTTTATTATTTTTGATGAAGTTATCAGAATTTCTATTGAGGAGCAAGCTGGATGCAGTTGGCACAATGTGAACTGTTTAGTTAAAAATCAGGGAGGAGTCTTGCACTCCGCTTCAACTGCTATGGAGACAGGAGCACACATGTAACACTGGAACCTTTATTTATAGTGAGAATGCAGACAAATAGGCGAGAAGTTTGAGATGAAGAACAAATCATCCAGTTGTGGTATTTTAAAGATGAAGCCGTTACAAGGGGATACAGAACCCACATCAGACCTTTTTATGTAGTCAGTTTTCACATGCGGAATTATCCTGCATTTTACTACTTGCCCACAGCAATCCTACACTATCCAGAGGTAGCAATGAAGAAGCAATGGAAAATGTAGACAGTTTGAAGAGAACCAAAAGTCATTTCAAAGATCAGCACAGGGATGGCAGCAGTTATCTCCCAGCCTTTATAAAACTTCACTATGCCACCATAGTGTTTTCCTACAGTTGTAAAGGAATACTGAGAGCAAGCAGGACACCTCACCTCTACTGCCAGCTTGCTTCATAAGGAACACCTTCATGCATGTCCTCCTGCAACTCCACAGCATTATGCCTGTGTCCTTACCAGTTACAATCCCTCTCTCATGCTGCACTCCCCCTAAGCCAAACAAGGTACCAGCTGCAAAGAAAACACAAACCAATGAAGGTGATGACTGTGCTTTGTGCAACCCTTAGGGCCAAGTTCATATGGAAAAGAAGTTCAGAATGCTCCATCCTATCATTTAATACAAGCCAATATGTCCCAAGAGGATGACCAGGTCATATCAGGTTTCAAATTGCTTCAAGTTGGGACTCTGTCAAAGGATTTATTTTAACACCTATAAACACACACATAGGATCATATCAGATTATAACTGGAAGAAAGACACTACTGATGATCCCCCAATGAGCTTACTAAAACCAAGTGTGGTCATAATAGTCAGAAGCCTCTAAGATGAAGCCTAACTTTGAACACAGCAAGAAATACGTGGCCAACTTCACACTCTTTTGTGGGCTATTTGGAATCACGTCAGTGATCTAGCTGTACAACACTAGCCCTAGGGTAGAAATCAAATGCAGATATCCATTGGACTGACACAACCATGTGTGATGTTTAAGAGAAAAAACACACTCAATAAAAAAAAACATCGAAGCACCAGTAAAAAAAATCAAGCCCAATTCATAGATTATTCTCCTAGAACTCAGTAACACAACTCTCAGTCATGAACTCTCCAAAAGACCACACAACATTGATATAGACATAAGGAAAGGGAAGACTGAAAGCATACAAGGATCCTCCTTAAACAAAGCACAAAGATCATTAGCAGAAGCAATGACGAGTTAACTAACCCAGCCTAATGAAGGATTTGACCACATAACTCAAATTACATACGGCATAAGAAGCATTAAATTACATTCAAAGGCTGTCAAGCTGTAGTCCCTAGAGAAACCCAACTGATGACTATCATGTTTAGTAAACCCAGCAGTAAGGCTCTTGTAGCAACTACAGAAACAAATCAAACATTCAAAACTCTGCACTTCTCTAAAAATACATCCATTAAACCCCATCTCTTTAAAAAGCCAAATTTAGTATTCAATTATTTTGATAGACCCTGAGATCATCAATTATCTGGTCTGTATAAACCCATAAAACGTGGCAGAATGTTCCCTAAGATTAAACTAACTTACTAGGAAATGCTGCACCATTGCTTGAGTGCAATCCCAGCAGAGACCAAGAGTCCTGCAGCTCATATTAGCACTTCATTGAGTAGCCATTTATCAGAACCTTCCCCCAGAGACGAGCACTGCTGGTTTCAGTGTGTAAGACAGGTTCAAGACAAGAACAGCTTGAACTTCAAAGACACATGGGTTTGAACATTCTTGTGCTATTAAAAGTAGTGTACTAATACATAAGCAAAACACAGTAACTGTATTACAGAGGCTCTTAAAAGCCCCTTTGCTATTTCACAAGTAGCACAAGTTCAGTAAACCACTACAGACTTTTCCTGGCAGTCTATAAAGGCAAAATTAGATCATCTTGAACTTGTCAGAAATACATAACCCACATTACTTGACATAACAGTCAAGTAACACTTCTATAACCAATTACTGCCTTACAGTCTAATTACCTGAAGAGAGTATTCAAGCACTTTAAGTCTGGTTAACACACAACCACTTAAACTTTATCCTATCCTCTTGCCTTTGACCACAATCACACGTCTAAACCGTGAGTGGGGCGTGAAGCTCTGAGGTCACACACATCCACCTGCCACAGCATCTACAGAGGAGCCCAGGTCCTCATGTCCTGCAGTGCTGGGATACCTGCTTAGCTGCATTTCTTCTGAAGCATCAGTTTCTTGCTGAGAACCTATTTAAACACATCCAAGCTGCCTGACCTGTTATTACAGCTTTTAAGGAAAAAAAACCACCCCAAAAACACAAACAAGAAACAGACCAAGCCAACAACAACTTCCACTTCTTAAAACCACCAGATTGCACCTGACAGTCCTCAGCTGTGTCACCTTTAATCACTGCAGAAAGCCAGCATGTGCTGGGTATTGGCAGATGGGATGCTTTGATGTCCTACATCATCTGCTTCAGTGGTAACTTTCTCCATGGCACAAGCTCACACGCACTGTGCTCGCATGGAGCTCCCCAACAAACAGGTTTTTCCTAAGGTGAGTATGCAAAGCATTCATGCTTGTACAGTATAAAATTGCAGAGCCAAGCCACTAGTTTGGCTTCATGAGTTTCGTGACACCAGTGTTACTCCCCTGCTCAAAGAAGAGGGATCTTCAAGGCAAGCATGCCATCCAGCATCACTCCCAGGAAGAGCTACTGGAAAGCTGCACATGGCAGCATGGGTTTACATGTAGTAAACCAGAGGATCCGTACAGCTCAAAGGATTCAGTTGTGTCCTGGCAACTTTAGGGACTTCCATGGCAAACAAAACACCTTTCAGGACCTTACCATAGGCACAGGATGATGGCACATCCATGGCGATGACCCTCATCACAGCTACTTCCCCACACTGGATTTAAGTTCAGCTTCTCTCTAGGCATGTTCTGCTGTAGCTTAATAAGCTTGTGACAAGACACCAGTGGTACCCTCCAAGTCATCAACACAGAACCAAGCCGAGCTCCTTCAATTTCATAAGGGCAGACCTTAAGTTATTTTTAAGTCCTCTCTCTCAAACTCAGTGCAACAGCCACAAATATCCCCAGACAGAAGGAGAAACCAAGATGTCAAAGTACAGCCTAAACACAGTGGTTCGGCTGCACAATAACATCACGAATTCGAGCTTGAAGTTTCTGCATCACAGAGTGACCATTTCACCTTTCCCACTGTATCTCTTGGTGTCACGACAGTCACGACAATCAGAAATGTCCTGAACTGATGGCAACCCGGGATCGATGGTTTTCATTTTTATGTGGATTATCACAGAGCTCTAAAACAAGACCACCATTAATGTCAGCACAAAGGCCTGAGGAGGCGCACACCTTCCGAGCAACAGCCTTTGGTGGGGTTTTTTGCTTGGTTTTTTTAGGTAACAGAACTGTCTTCCATCAAGTTCCTCTAAAGCTTCCTCTGCACCAAACCAACCCGGTGAGTGGATGTCTGTGTATGCTGACCACCTTGAGAACCTCTCCTAAGTGTTACTTGAATATCTGCTCTGATATAATGAATGCCACTGGAAATGATTTCAGCAAGAGAGGAAGTCACCCAGGTTATCCTGGGCTCTGTGTCACTGCAGGAGCACAGACCTGGACAGCTGGCTTCCCTTGGGCCCTACCCAGCAACAGGCAACCACATCCCACAGTCCGAGAAACAACAGTTCTGAAACCCAACAAATAGACTCCTGTTGTTGTTGTGGTAAGGGATGAGCTACCCATCCTCCCAGCATGGGATGGCAAAGTACACAAGCTGTGGATGTAAAACCCAGGACTCTGAAGGGGAATGTCACTTATCTATAACACACCAGAAGGATTCTCCTTCATCTGGTACCCAGCTTTGCCAATCTCCATTCAAACACAAGGGCTGTATCAGATGAAGCTGGTTAAACTAGCTTATAAACCAGATTTTATTTTGCATTTTAGAAAGCACAATCTCTTCAGCGTCAAGAGGGACAGCGCTCCAACCCAGCAACACTTATACAGCCTTAGAGCTCAGGGTGAACGATGGTGTGGTGGAAGCAGGCAATAATGAACTACTGAAAGAATTTATCTAAGAATAAGTTCTCTCCATCACTGCGAATTTAATCAAATTCAGCTCTTCTTCTGGAAGGGAATGGCTCAATCCAGACACTGCTGATCCTCAGCCCGAGCTGCATTAAGCAGCATTCGGACAAGATCACCAGCCCACAGCAGCTCCTTCA
>NW_026915872.1:0-50805 GCF_034315485.1 Pezoporus occidentalis
GATGGAGACAGCAGAAATGTGGTTAAATGCTGAAGAACTTAAGGTGTCAGAGACTTTTAATATCAGAGAGCTTCCTTGAAAACCTTCACCATAACTTGTTTTCCTCCTTCTAGTTAGTTGGATGTCTTTGCTTACACTGTACACATAAAAACATAGAGCCACAGAAAGCCCAAGCTGGACCTCAAAAGATCATCTGGTTCAAGCTTTTGTGGGAAAGGGAGTCTAGATGAGAAGCGTGATGTGTAGGGCTCATCACTGCTTGATGAATTACCCCACTCTGGTGTCCTTATTTCCTGTTCGGTTTAACAAATTTTCCAAAGCAGAGACAACTGAAATGCTCAAAGGTTTACCCACACTTGATGCCATGCTGCTAAGAGAGCTCTGGTTTGCCATAGTCTTGTGTGTGATGGATCCAACTCAGTGAACTGGCAATAGGAACCTAAGTCTAATGTACAGGGGAGGCAGAACTCCAAATTCCAGCAACACAAGAAACAGGCTGGAGGTTTTGGAAATACATTTTACACCGAGACAATCATTGCATGATTCTGCTTCAATCTTTGCATAGAAATGATCTACAAAATGCAGAGATCCCTGGGGGTGGACACAAACTTCCCACATCACATACATAAAAGAGGTCCTCTCCATAAAAGTCTCACATCATACTTGGTAAAGGAGAAAGCACCAAGGACAAGAGAATAATACATGAACTTAAGGTGCACTTGATTACTCAACTTCCCTAACACAGAAGAATAGCTCCAAATTTGCCCATTCAAGTACATGATCTAGATAGAGAGGGAATGCCAGAGCAGTGAGCCCTGGCCGAGCTGTTGAGAGCAGTGTGATGGGTTCTGCTCTGCAGGAGCATGAGGAATGCCACAGGAGTGTCTTTCTTTAATCTCTTTAAGTAGAGCCAAAAAGGAACACTGTGGTGCACAGTGAGCATCCCACAGTACCTGAGCAAGAGAAGTAGGACAGGAACAGAGACCTGGGCCAAGTTCAGCCAAGACTCCAATCATCAGGCAGGTTGGTGATGATACAAAAGATACAGGTCCAGGACTAAGCCAAAGAATGTCAGATCAAGCCAAGTCAATCCCCTGAACAGGGTCAGGTCCAGCAATTGCTAGGAAGATACATGAGCAAGCTTTGGTCACCATCAAAGGACTCCATAGGTGTGCACAACTCCTGCTAAAATGGAAACAAAAACTCAAACATAACCCAGCTTCCCTGGGCTGAGTTAAAATAGAGATGGTGGGCAAATGGGTGGAGGGTGGGGACGGAGCCCCAGCTGAGGCTGCTCAGGGGGATAAAGGCCTATTAGTTCACCCTGGGACAATTCATCCTTGCCTCAAATACCCATTTCTCATCCTTCAATAGAGTGGAAGTCCCAAAGCACCAGCTCAGCTGTTGGCCATCCAGGCTCTACACGTGGATAACCCGACTGGGGATGGAAAACTGGGCTTGTATCATGCAGGACATGAATACATCAAGTGAGAAAGCCTAAACTAATGGGATTTTCCACTAATCCTCATGACTTTATGTAGGTTCTTTCACAGTTCCTGCACAACAGTCAATGAGAGCATTAAATGAGAAATAGAACCCCCATCGCATACTCCTAGGAAGGACACCAAGAGGAGCAGCAACTTCAAACTTCATTTCACTTCTCAGCCACCAGCGTGTAGGAACAGATTACCTTGAATTATCCCAGGCCCCTTTTTCCTCACAAGAAACACCAATCAGCTTTATTCAATTCTCACTTTTGTCACTGATAAATATCCACTTCTCTTGCAAGATTCTTGACCTTGTCCCTCACCTCCGATATGCGTACTATGTGTGTATGTGTGTAAATATACATATGTGTGACAGAGGAATACAAATAAAATGTATAAAACTGGTATTAGAAATAATGTGACGCACACAGACTTGGACTCAGTGTGTGGATCTGCATGACTGTACTGCACAGAATCATCTCTGTCTTGAGAAAAAACTGATTTTCTCACCTCCTGGCTTGTTTTATAGAATCATAGAATCATTAGGGGTGGAAAGGACCTTAAGTTCATCTAGTTCCAACCCCCCTGCCGTGGGCAGGGACACCTAATGCTAAATCATATCACTCAAGGACTCGTCCAACCTGGTCTTGAACACTGCCAGGGATGGAGCATTCACAACCTCCCTGGGCAACCTATTCCAGGGCCTCACCACCCTAACAGGAAAGAATTTCCTTCTTATATCAAACTTAAACTTCCCCTGTTTAAGTTTTACCCGTTACCCCTTGCCCTGTCACTACAGTCCCTAATGAAGAGTCCCTCTCCAGCATCCCCATAGGCCCCCTTCAGACACTGGAAGGCTGCTATCTCCACGCAGCCTTCTCTTCTCCAGGCTGAACAGCCCCAATTTCCTCAGCCTGTCTTCATACAGGAGGCGCTCCAGCCCCTGATCATCCTCGTGGCCTCCTCTGGCCTTGTTCCAACGGTTCCATGTCCTTTTTATGTTGAGGACACCAGAACTGCACACAATACTCCAGGTGAGGTCTCACAAGAGCAGAGTAGAGGGGCAGGATCACCTCCTTCGCCCTGCTGGTCATGCTTCTTTTGATGCAGCCCATGATATGGTTGCTTTCTGGGCTGCAAGTGCACACTGCCAGCCCATGTTCATTTTCCCATCAACCAGCACCCCCAAGTCCTTCTCCGCAGGGCTGCTCTGAATCTCTTCTCTGCCCAACCTGTAGCTGTGCCTGGGATTGCTCCCACCCAGGTGCAGGACCTTGCACTTGGCATGGTTAAACCTCATGAGGTTGGCATCAGCCCACCTCACAAGCGTATCAAGGTCCCTCTGGATGGCATTCCTTCCCTCCAGGGTATCAACCCAACCACACAGCTTGGGGTCATCGGCAAACTTGCTGAGGGCGCACTCAATCCCACTGTCCATGTCAGTGATGAAGATGTTGAACAAGACCGGTCCCAACACCGATCCCTGAGTGACCCCAC
Source organism: Pezoporus occidentalis (assembly GCF_034315485.1). NCBI lineage: Eukaryota > Metazoa > Chordata > Aves > Psittaciformes > Psittacidae > Pezoporus > Pezoporus occidentalis. The sequence goes on from NW_026915872.1 coordinate 2,985, forward strand.
TCATTACTGGTCTCCAGCTGGACATTGAGCCATTGACCACAACTCTTTCCATGCGGCCATCCAGCCAGTTCTTTATCCCCTGAGTGGTCCATCCATCAAATTGATGTCGCTCCAATTTAGAGACAAGGATGTCGTGTGGGACAGTGTCAAACGCTCATTCAGATTTTTAAGATGGTCTCGAACCAGTTCCTCTCCTACAGTGGTGTATGTTCTTCATTCTCACAGTCCCTGCATCTGCCTTCCAAGACTTGGGTGGTGCGGTCAGAGCCTTTGCCAGTGAAGACCGAGGCAAAGAAGTCATTCAGAACCTCAGCCTTCCCCAAATCCTGTGTATCCAGTTCTCCCAAGAGCTTCCTGAGGGGGCCTACATTCTCCCTAGCCTGATTTTTATTTGCTACGTACTTGTAGAATCCCTTCCTGTTATCTTTAATACCTCTAGCTAAGTTTAATTCTAACTGGGCCTTAGCTTTCCTAACCTGGTCCCTAGCTTCCCAAACAACATCCCTGTACTCTTCCCATGCCACTTGTCCTTGTTTCCACTTATTATAAGCCTCTTGATTGACTTGGCTTGGCCTTGTATCTGCTTCACCATTTCTCAGTGTATCTGCTACACTCATTTCTCAGTGTATTATTTAGGACCTTCAACCATCATGGTTTTATCTCCCAGGAATTGGGGGCAGTCCTAAAGGAAACCCCAAATCCTGTATTAACCTCATGCCCTGTGTGTTCCTATGAGCTGGGAGAAGTCATTCAACCTCTTCCCATGTTTCTTTGTCTCCTGCTGCCAAGAGAGTGGCTGGAGGAAAGCACTTGAGTGTGACCACGTTTGTCCTCTTGGGCTTCCCCAACCTGTAGAAGCTGCTCTTTGTGAGTGTTTTTCTCATCTCCAACACCATGGTGGTGGGGAACCTTATGACGACCAGCTCTCAGCTTCATGTGCCCATCTACTTATTTCCTCATAGGAAATGTATTTATTTCCTCCGTAGGATGTAGCTGGGCGTTTTGCTCTTCTGGATTGGCCTGCACCATGGGAAGCTGCCACCATGCTGACCTAGGGGCAAGGTGGAATTTCATCCCATGTGATAAGCAGTCACCCAACTTGGTTCAGGACAGACTTTCAAGGCACTGTTTGAGCAGTATTGTCTTTTCCTTGGATGCCACCTGGTGCTGATGACACAGATGCTCCATGCTTCTGGCCATATGTTGTATGCAGACATGTCCAACCTATTTCATGGCTCAAAGACTCTCAGTGTTGTCCGGAAGACCCCCATCACCTAATCTTCTCCTTATATCTGTCCATCCAGGCCAAGCTTATTTTCCATCCCAGCTGCAGCTTACTCATGATTTCTCATTCCAGGATTTGATGGTTGAGTCACATTGGTCCAAGGAGTCATCCTATCTAACTGTAGGCTTTCACATCTGAATTAGATGGTTCCCCTTATAAAGACAAGGATGCATCTGGGGGCTTTGATTCAGCTTGGATCTATTTTAAACATCCATATCAGGGATTTCTTCTGGAAAAAGTGGATGGTTCTCTCCACTTGCAGTGAAGGGTGATGGGCAGACACAGCTACAATGTGGGTTGTGTTCAGAGCAAACACAGGCCATAGCCTGAAGAGTCAGTTTAAAGTCTAATGGGAAACATCAGCTCACTGTGCTGATGTGTTGGGGTCCTTCAGGAACCCCACTCAAAAGTGAGGAGGTGAAAGCAGCTTTTCATACAACCATGGAATGGTTTGGGTTGGAAGGGAGCTTAAAGCTCACCCAGTTCCAGCCCCCTGCCACAGGCAGAAACACCTTCCAGTAGAGCAGGTTGCTGCAATCACCATCCAACCTGTCCTCAATCATTTCTCTTGGTCAATAATGTCTAATGCAGTAGAGCCTCAAAGCTCAGCATGCATAAATCACTTCCTGGACAGAATAGGAAAGCAAAATGGATGTCGGCAGCGTTCTGGCTGTGTGTTTGCTTTTATAAAGGTTGCTAATAGCAGATATTAACTTCCTGATGAGGGGTTTCTATTCTGCATAGATGGATAGGAAATTATTGCCTAGAAGATACTAGTGTTGGTTTGCTCTTTTCAGAGCCATAAGAAAGGAACTTTTCCCCATAAACCTGTGCCTAAAGGGGTTTCAGGAAACATGGAGAGGGGCTTAGGACAGGTGCCTGCAGGAACAGGCCAAGGGGAATGGCTTTAACCTGCCCGAGGGGAGACTGAGATGAGCTCTTAGGCAGAAGCTCTTCCCTGTGAGGGTGCTGAGGTGCTGGCACAGGGTGCCCAGAGAAGCTGTGGCTGCCCCATCCCTGGCAGTGTTCAAGGCCAGGTTGGACACAGGGGCTTGGAGCAAGCTGCTCCAGTGGAAGGTGTTGGGGTTGGAGCTGGAGGAGCTTTAAGCTCCCTTTCAACACAAACCAGGCTGGATTCTATGATCCTGGCCCATGAAATTGTCCTTAATACACAAACATGCCAACACACTGACCCTCCAACTCACTGGCTTTGGACATGAGCCATCTCTGTCAAGCAAGGCAGCTGTAGAAGTGAACTTTGTTGTTAACAAAGAAGAAAGTTTCTTTCTTGTTATCCCCAGCTAATTAATCTCTGATGGCTTGTTATGAAGAATGAGGGAAGTCACATCCAAGTTTTCTGAGAAGCTTTTGTGGTGATGAGGAAACTTCCTTGGTAAACCCCAGAAGGTCTTGTTAAAGCTGATGACTCCTGGAAGGGTGCTTGGTCCCCAAGGACCACTTCTTGCTTTGGCAAAGTGAGCAGCATCACTTGTGATGGAAATAGCTGTGAGTGCTTGTATTGTGAAAGCCTGGATTTTGGGCCTGCTGGAGGGCTTTCTGTGCCCATGCAAGCTTGGTCCTACTCTCCCCTTAAAGACACATCCCTGTCTTCATGACATGTGCAGATCATGTGGTTCTTGCTAATGGGGTGCTTTGTCCCTTCCTGCTTTTGACCCCTAATAAAGGGAGCTGGGGAAGCTCATTGCATTTCTCTTCACTTTTCAACCTCCTCAAGGACACTTCATACATTGAATTTCTTGTTATTAGTTGTCTTGGGATGGATTTATTTGTGTCTCTCTTTAGTTCTTTACCTGTTAAAAATGTTCTTAAACTGTTAAACTGAGGCAAGTTGTAGTCCACTACATCCATCCTCCATTTCTGACTGGCTTTCATAAATGTGATTTTCCTACCATTATGAATTTGGGATTGGAGAATAAGCATGGGTCACCTGACTCAACATCTAAAATTCCTTGCCTAGTTATGAGATAGTCAGGACCCTTCTAGAATGGATGGGATTAAGAGGATGTTTTATCACATCCTAGGACAGCTGGTGAGGATGGATGTGGTCCAGAGCAGGTCTGAACATCAGAAGGACTTGTACCATGCACCCTCTCTCCATGGTATGTGCATCTCAGAATAGCTTTCTCTGGATTAAACTAATTCCAGTCAGGATCTGAAGGCCTCCTAGAGGTCAAACTGCATCAGTTGCCCCCTCATATCTATTTTCAGTTTGTTTCAATCTAAAAGACAGGACAAGAGGAAACGGCCTCAAGATGCACCAGGGCAGGTTTAGATGGAGCTGAGGAACAATTCCTTCCCCAGAGGGTGCTCAGGCATTGGAACAGGCTGCCCAGGGCAGGGCTGCAGGCACCGGCCCTGCAAGTGTTCACAAACCCTATAGACAAGGCCCTCAGTGCCATGGGTTAGTGGTGGCCTTGGCAGTGCTGTTGTAAGGGTTTGACTGGATGAGCTTGAAGGGCTTTTCCAACCTGGTTCATTCAATGAGTCTAAAAGGAGCCCAGTTCATGCAGCCTGACCCCAGCCTCTGATGGGGATGGAAACACAGTGAGGGGAGGACACTCTGTGTGTGTGTCTTCCAACTTGAACTCTTGAAACTGCTCTTTTTATCTGAACAAATACTAGAGATACAGAAACACACCTTCACTGAGCACAGATGGAGACACAAAACTGTGATTTAATGACTCAGCTTTTAATTATCTAAATTCGAAGAAGGTGAAACTACTTCAGATCTCCTAATCCCTCATCCCAACACTCTTAAAAGAGGTATTTTAGTTTTCCTTTCAGTTGGACTAAAACTTCATATAGGGGGAAAACATATAAGATAATTGAAGGACTAAGAAACCACTTTCTTTGCATGTTTTCCTAGAAGTGGTGGGGAAAACTATCATTTAAGTTGAAGGGAAGGAGACAGATGCAGTGAAATGCCCCAGGTCAGGTTTGGTCTCCCTTATATAGAAATGTGGTGTCATTTCCTCTGTCCTGAAGGGCCCAGGACATTGCCATGCACTTGACATGTACATCCTGCAACCTTCAGAAGGGTTGGGTCATTCTGGAGCAACATCTGAAAGCTCAGAGTGAGCCCCAGGGGCATCTCCAGGGTGTTAATAGTCAATGTTCAGGCAACTGAAGTCAGTCCCAGATGCCTTTATGCTTCCTGACATGGTTCATCCAATCTGATCCACCTACCCATGCTCATGTGAATGTTTCATTGTGATAATGGTCTAGGACTATGGAATTATGTCTGTGTGGTGCGGACATCATCATGAAGAAATAACTGGGACAGCTCAGGAACAGACACACGTTACTTCATGACTTCTGGTTGCCCAAAAGAGTGGTAAATGCTCCATCCCTGACAGTGTTCAAGGGCAGGTTGGACACAGGGGCTTGGAGCAAGCTGCTGTAGTGGAAGGTGTTCCTGCTCGTGGCAGGGGGTTGGGACTGGGTGATCTGAAGGGACTATATGTTTCCTATAGATGAGAATTGCTAACTAATTGTTAGGTTAACAAGGCTGTCATATGAATATCATCTTTAATGTTCATGTCAATAGAGGCCAGGTTTTGAATCATCTCCACAAAAACCAATATCCTTCTCCAAAACATTTAGGCTGATCTAACAGCACCTGAAGCACAGGGCAAAGAGACCCATGTCCAGCTCTTCCTACCAAAAAGGTGCTTGCTATTTGAGGTATCAGAACCATTTATGCAGAGGACCCCCATCATGTATTTGATGTGGGAAGTTTGTGTCTACAGCCAGGGGTGGCTGCATTTTATAGATCCCTTCTCTGCAAAGATTGAAACAGAATTCATATGATGATGCTCTCAGTATGAAATGTATTTCCAAAACCTCAAGCCTGTTTCTTGTGTTGCTGGAATTCACCATGCTGCCTCCCCGGCATGTTAAACTGAGGTTTCTATTGCCAGCTCACTGAGCAGTTTCCTCCACACAGGACTATGGCAATCTAGAGCTCTATTAGTGAAGTATCATCCAGTCTGGGTAAATGTTTGAGCATTTCAGTTGTCTCTGAAATGGAAACTTTCTTAAACACAAGAGGAAATAAGGACACCAGAGTGGGCTAATTCATCAAGCAGCGATGAGCCCTACACAGGACACTGCTCATCTAGACTCCTGTTTTCACAGAAGCTCAGACCAGATGATCTTTTGAGGCCCAGCCTGGGCTTTCTGTGGCTCTATGATTCTATATGCATAGTGCAAGCCAAAATATCCAACAAAATGGAAGAAAACAAGATATGGTGAAAGTTTTGAAGGAAGCTCTCTGATATCCAAGGTGCCAAGCCCTTTAGCTTTTAATGATACAGATTCTGGCTCCTTCATTGACTGCAGGTTGAATCCACGTTGCCCCCACACCTATGACAGTTTATGCTTTCATACTGTTGTTTTTCTGAGCACATAAAAATTCTGTTCACCATCCATATACTTTCCCAATATAAGTTAATTCCCACTCACAACAGCTAAAGGAAAGATATTCTCCCCCATCAGTGTGTTTTGGCTTTATTGAGACCCAGACAGCTCCCGGTTACCATCAATTCTTTGTTCGTTCATTTATGGAAGCTTCCTACAAACTTAAATCTTATATGAAATAGACAATTTGGTTTTCGTGGTGTGCTTGAGCATGAGCAGGGCATGGACATGGGATGTAGGTGCTTATCTCCAAGTGGAATTCCATTTCTCTCACCATTTAGGTAAAAAGTCATTTCAGATGAATGTAAAACACCACTTACAATGAATGGGAGGAGGTCCTGATGTGCCCAAAATGTCCCTAACACTGGGTGGTCTCAGCACAGTTCATCATCCTCCATTATGAATTATATCGTCTACAACTTTTTACTTTAAATGAAATCTTGATATTCAAAGGTGCAGCTTGAGATCTTGATTCCCACCAGCTTCTTCTCTTTGAAAGGCACAAACAAATGCCATGAATCTTCTGAAACCTTTTCTCTGACTCTTTTTCAGCAAGCAAATGTAAAACTACACTTCCTCTTCCCTCCCACCCCAGCAGCTTTAATAAAGAGCTCACAGGTAAGAGTGAGGAATTTTATTGGAGCTGAGGGACAAGGTCAAGAATCTTGCAAGAAGAAGACATCTTTATCAGTGACAAAAGTTATAACTGAGCAAAGCTGATTGGTGTTTCCTGTGAGGGAAAGAGGCCTGGGATAATTGAGGGTAATTTCTTCCTACAGGCTGCTGACTATGAAATGAATTGAAGTTTGAGGTTCCTCTCCTTTTAGTTTCCTTCCAAGGAAGGAAGATGTGATTTTGGCCAAGGGGGATCTATATCTCATTAAAAACTGTAATTGAGTTTTGTGCAGGAAGTGTGGAAGAATCTACATCAAATCATGGGGTTTATTGGGAAAAATCCCTTTGTTTTAGTGCCCCATAGGCTTTCTCACTTGAGATGAACTGTTCATGTCCTGGATGACAGAAATCTTCTGTGTTGCCAGCAGCTGAAAAACCTCCTCCTGCATTTCATCAGAGACCCCATCACCTCCCTGTTCCTCAGGCTGTAGATGAAGGGGTTGAGCATGGGGATGAGCACAGCATAGAAGATGGAGGCCACCTTATCCAGGCTCCTGTGGCTAGAAGGAGGTTGTAGGTACATGAAGAATCCTGTCCCAAAGTACATGGAAACAGCCATCAAATGGGAGGCACAGGTGTGGAAGGCTCTGGCCCTGCTCTGTGCTGAGCACATCTTCAGCACGGTGTGCAGGATAGAGATGTAGGAGAGAAAAATGACCACACTTGCAAACACTGCATTGACAGTGAATAAAGCAAAGATGACCATCTCACTGCTGTGCGTGTCAGAGCACACGAGCTTTAGGACAGTGACTACGTCGCAAAAAAAGTGGTCGATGCGGTTAGGACCGCAGAAGGAACCTCCAAACGTACACCACGTGCAGACGATGGCACTGAGGAAGGCAAATAGGTAGGATGATGCTACCAGCTGCCAGCAGACATGGCTGGAGATGGTGGTCACATAAAGCAGGGGCTGGCAGATAGCAACGTGCCGGTCATAGGCCATCATGGCCAGGAGGTGACACTCAATACTAGCAAAGACAGCAAAGGTGAGGAACTGCATCATGCAGCCAGTGAAAGAAATGGTTTTGTCCTCTGATAACAGGTCTGCCAGCATCCTGGGAGAGATGACTGTGGAATAGCAGATGTCAGTGAAGGCAAAATGGGTGAGGAAGAAGTACATGGGGGTGTGGAGGTTGGGAGAAACCCGAACCAAGATGGTGATCCCAAAGTTCCCCACCAAAGTGACAATGTAAATCAATAGAAACAAGACAAAAAGTGGGGTCTGTGCATATGGGTTGTCTGTAATTCCCAACAGGATGAATTCAGTCTGTGTGTGATTTCCTCCCATGACCAGGTGTTACCTGCTGAGAGAAAAGGAATTAAAACATCATACTGATTAAACAGAGATATTCAGGAGTGGATCTAACTACAGTCAGTCACTAGTTTAACTTTGACGTTTTGGTGGAATTAATATAGTTTACTGTATTTTCTATCCCACATTATATATGTGTTATTTTTTTCACTTGTGGTACTTTCAATAGGACAGGGAGCACGTAGAAGCAACAAATGGCACTTGTTGCTGGGATACCTAAAACTATGGATTTATTCAAACACGTGTGTTTTCAGGTATGCTGAAAGAATCAGATCTTTATTCACTTTCGTTTTGGCAGCAATTTGTGCTGGAAGACACCTCACAGGGACCTCATAGCAGTGAATGTAAACCTGGAGCAAGAGAAAGTCCCAGTCCCAGTGAAATCCCATTTTACACATTAATGTCCTCTAGGTATATTGCCTTGACTTCTAATTATCATTCATGTCACCAAATCACATTTATCAAACTATTTGAGATCATTAACAACAGATAACATTAACATTGGTTAAATGGACAATAAATCATCCTAAACCCATGGGCCTTAATTTGCTTCCTTAAAAACAGAGTTGATATTTAAAACACGCTGATTCCAAATTCTGATTTGTTAGTGATTATATTCTGTTGACAATCTGAAATTTGTGTTTCTTTATAACAAAGTAAGATTCCTCCTCATTTAACACTTGAACAAATTAGTGCATCTGCTTTAGTTGCCTATGTAAAAGAAAGCAAACTGCATAAATCATTGTTCCTTCTTAGTATAAAAAAAACCCCACATTGGTAAGGCTATTTTATGACAAATCCCCAAACAAGGGGACACGAGGACATGCAGAAGCAAGCTCACTGCCTAAATGCAGGTGAGGCGCTGCTTTGTGTTGATGTTACCTCCTGTGCTTTCCCTCTGCCACCGAGGGATGGGTGCCGAGGATTTATCCCCAATGCAGCAAAGAACATCTACGTACCGGCATCACTTCTGTTAAGCACCTGATGTGAAGAGAGGTGAGCTCCTGCCAGACTCCAAGATCCCAGCTTGTGGTGCTGGGGCTGTAAATACAGTTGCATGTGCTCTGCTGGGAGGAAGCCTCCAGGGCTGCTCGTGATTTACCAGAGGAAAACAAAGAGAAGAAAAAAGCAAAGGGTATGAAATCACCTCTGAAAGGCATTGTGGTGCTTGGGCATCTGAGAGACGTGGAGTGGGTGAGCCATGCCTGAGAACAGCTGCAGAGCAGCAGTTATGGGCAGCTCATAGGATGCTTCTGACATACTTGTGGACCATGCAAATGTTTTGGTCTGAACATACCGACACAATGGAAATGGGTTTAGAGACATTCCAGATCTTGCACACGGTCCTCAAATGGGACATGAAGAACAAGTGACTCCATCTCTGGAGCTGCTGATGTCCCTCTGTGGTGGGAAAACCCAGTTTTCCAGCCCCAGTGGGGTTATCCACATGTAGTGTCTGGATGTCCAGAGGCTGAGCTGGTGCATCTGGACTTCCACTGTATTCAAGGATGAAAAACAGGCATTTTGAGGCAGGGAGGAATTGTCCCAGGCTGAACTAATAGGCCTTTATCCCCCTGAGCAGCCTCAGCTGGGGCTCCATCCCCACCCTCTTCCTATTTTCCCCCCATCTCTATTTAAGCTTAGAACAGGCAGATTGAGCTTTACTAGAGGAGTTTTGGTTTCCAGTTTAGTAGGAGTTCAGCACACCCATGCAATCTTTTGGTGGTCACCTAGGATTTCTCATCTGTCTTGCTCACAATTTTTTCACCTGATCCTTAAAAAGGGACTGACTTGACCTGACTTGGCTTGGTCTTGAATCTGCCTCCTCATCACCAGCTTTCCCGATGCTCTGGAGTTGTGGTTGAACTTGGCTCAGGTCTGTGTTCATGCCCTACTTTTCTTGCACAGGTACTGTGGGATGGTCCCTATGCACCGTGGTGTTCTGCTTTAGCTCTGTGTATAGAGATCCAAGAGACAAACCCCTGTGGCAGTCTCCAGGCTCCTGCAGACTAGATCCCATCTCCCTCTGCACCTGACAGCCCAGCCAGTGCTCACTGCTCTGGCAGTCCCTCTCCATCCATAACATGTACCTACATGGGCAAATTAGGAGATAGCCTTCTCAATGAGGGGGGTAGAGTAATAAATTGATCCTTACATTCAAGTGTTATTATCTTTTCCTTAGTGCCTTCTCCTTTACCAAGTATAACATTAGACTTTCAGTCTTCAGTAGATTGACAACACTTTGGTTTGGAAGCAGCTTTGGCACGATGTTTATCTGCTGGTTTTGTGACAGAGGACACCAGAGCTTCACTGACTCCAAGGACTCTGGTTTTCCCAGGCTCTTCCTTAGGCTTCCAGGCTTGGTTTGAAACCATTTCTAAGTCTTGCTTTCTCCCTGTGACTGGTTTGTGCAACAAGACCACAGACAATCTGGTTTATGTACACTCTTTTATTGCCTGTAGTTTTTTTTTCCCCTCTGTTTTGATCTTTTGAGATTTACACTTGACATTAGCACCTGGCTCCTTGCTAGCCCTGTCAGCATCCCCAGGTGATAGCTTCAGACCTGCATTATGACCTCTTCTTATGTTTAGGGGCTTCTTCCTTTTCCTGTGATATAGATAAATTGCAATCATGGTAATTGATGAAGTAGATTATTTTAAGTAGAAAGATGCTATCTCTCATATATGTTAGGCCCTACTCTAGAATTTCTGTCCCCTTTCTTACCTAAAGGATAAACCCAGATAAGTTATTTAAAGATAAGATTTTCTTACTGACTTTCAGTTAGATAAGGTCGAGTTCTATGTATTTAAGAAGGCAGTCTTATATGCTCAGGTCTATATGGGCCACATTTGAATCATTTGGTATCAAAGGTCTCTGGTTGCCAAGCTCTTTAGAATTTAATTATATGGACTCTAGCTCATTCACTCACCAGAGATAGAATCCACTTTCCCCCTGACCTATGACAACATTTTCTATCTAGTTGCTGTTTGCCAGAGCAAACAAAAGAGCCTGTTCGCCATCCATATGTTGCAGAATGGCTCTAAGAGCAAGGCCATGGAGCCTTAGAGGCCTTGTGCGAGCAAGGCAAGGGGTAGGCCTCACAGGTAACCGGATACCGGATGTGGGAGGAGAATGTGAAGGAAGCTGTGCAGAACTAACCAATACTGTTCTGACTAGTAGGCGTGGCTAAACACCACGCGGATTTAAGCGAAGTGCGCCACAAATAAAGTAGAAGTTTGCTTATCACCCATATTGGGTTGGCGTGTCTTGCTTCTCCTCGCCGCTTACAAATGGCGCCCGAACAGGGACCATGGACTACAGGGCCCCGGTTTAACGGGGACCTGGATTACAGGGCCCCGGTTGACGGGGACCCGGACTACAGGGCCCCGGTTGATGGGGACCTGGACTACAGGGCCCCGGTTGACGGGGACCCGGAATACAGGGCCCCGAGTATCAGGAACCCGGAACGGCGAGTGAGCGGCGCCAGCGGCAGCAGCCGGGGAGCGCGGGCAATGCTGCTGCGGTGGTGTGACGGACCCGGGTGCTTGGACTGACCGAAAGGAGTCCGCCGCTGGGGCGAACCAGACACTGCTGCGTCGGGAGGCCGATCCGGAGACCGAGGTTACAGGACGATCCAGAAGAAGACGATCCGGAAAAGGCCGGCCATGAAAATGGACCGAGAGGTAGCCCTGGACTTATTACAGTGCTTTTTATAAAAGCGGGGAATTGAGCCCTGAACTTATTACAGTGCTTTTTATAAAAGCGGGGAATTGAGCCTGAGACTCTAAAGCAGCTAGCAGGTCTAGTGGCTGTAGGGAAGGCTAAGGGATTTTTTGTAGATCCTAATACAGTTTTTGAGGAGAGTGAGTGGTGAAAGTTTGGTGATGAACTATTTGACTCAATGCTTAATGATGATAAAACGGCAAAGAAACTCGGTAAACCACGGAGAGAAGTAATAAACTGTATAAAAAGATACAAGGCAGAAAAGAAAACTGCCGCGGTAGCAACGGAGAAACTAGGAACAGACGTCCCCGGTCGGTTGAAACCGGGGGAAGATTACAACTCGTTTCCCCCAACTCGCGGGAGCACAGGGTTTCCCACCCCCCACCCCCCCCTTCCTTTTCTCCCCCTCCTCCATCAGAAGGTGCCGCGGAGGAGGTGTAACCCCCTGCTCCCCCACCACCCCAGTTCCGAAAGTAGGGACTTTGAAAAGGACAGAGAAAGTATATTAGAAGGTATACGCATGATAAATGTCGAGGAATCCGAAAGAAAGAGGGCGGTGCCTCGGCGCCGGATCGATTGCGGCGCCACTGTGAAGCACGCAGTAGAAAATAGGGATCATGCGCGAGCGGGAGATTTAAAGGAACCGCGAGCCTCTCCAACCCACTACACCCTAGAGTGAAAAAACTTTTAACTCAGTCATGGAGGAGCCAGGTCTGCAGATGGCCACATACCGAACGAGAGACATCTGATAAGAAAGACACAGCTGCGAGCAACGGAGACCCCGAGTTCGGCGCAGGATCAGCCCCCGAATCCCCTGAATCCGAGCCAGATTTATATCCTCTGCTTCCAGACCCTGACTCTTCGTCTCCCGGGTCGGTCTGCTCAGACTTACTGGCCCTGGAGACGCTCAGTTGTAACAATGGGTAACCAAATATGTGATCATTACTGGGGAATTTTCTGCAATGGGCATTTCTGCATATCCTGTGTTTACTACACAGCAGGGGGCTAAAGAGTGGGAAGCTCTTGATCTCAAAATAGTTAAGGAGGCCTGACAAACAGTGACCACGTATGCGTTAAAATCCTCTTATACTCAAGCTGTATATGTTATGATTTTTTCTTGCAATTGACAGGGGGAGCCCATACAGTTTCTCTGTGATACTCATGTACTAGAAGTTGGTAAATATAAGTATGTCCAGGTTTCTGTCAACCCTTGGAGACCTCTGTAGATGCTGCTGGCCACTTCTTCCAGCACAGGCTGGCCGCCTGTGTCGGAATGTGTGTGCATTTTGGTCAGTATAAAAGCCCAAGCCTCATACAATGTGGGGGAGGCAGAGCCTCTGCGGGGACGCCCGCTAAGGTTGAGCCTGCCACCTCGCACTGCAATGATGCTTCTCGGAGCTGGTTTGCTGTTAGTCTCCACAGGGTCCTTGTGCCACGTTCTGTACGTGGGACTGTAGTGGGAGTAATGATGGCTTTTGCAGGGACACAAAAAAAAAAAAAAAAAAAAAAAAAAAAAAAAAAGAGGGGGGAGAGAGAGAGTAATGATGTTACATTTAACTTTAACCTGTCTACTTCTGAAGAACTGATAACCTGGGGGAGGGGGTATATTTGTGTCCTCCTGCCTACAGGTCCATGGTGACTGCCTGCAAAGTTTGTCAAGCCTTGCCATGAGCTGGACAGACGAATGGAAAAACCTGATGCCTCAGCTACAGGAGCTGACTGTGATTACCCCAAGCAGAATGAGATGGAGGAAGAGAAAGAACAAATAACTGCAAAACATCACTTGGGGGCAACTGAAAAGTAACATCCTGAATATGTGTGCTTGTAAAGTAGCTATATTAGAGGTTGTGATTTTGTGTATAAAACCACCTGTATTTACTAGCTAGTTGCTAATAAGAAACTGCACCTTGTATTGTATAGATTTGTCACTTGTAAAAGAGATGTTAGAGTATGGAAATTTGCAGTAGCTGCTAGAAAATGCTAAGGCAAAAGCTAGAAAAATTTTAATACAATGGTAGTGTTATAAAGCAGGTGATGGAACAAATTAAGAGGCGGGGAGAATTCCACTGGTAAGAAATTTCTTTGGCTAGTCCTTCACTGCCATCAGCATCTTAACATGCTGCTGCACCCTGTAGTAGTTACTCTGCTAATGTAAATGTGTGTGTGCCTTGCTGTAGTAGCAACTTGTTACTGGATAAAACAAAAGGGGGAAGATGTGGAGACAGTGTTCTCACAGGAGAATGCATAATTGGTACACAAACTTTGAACAGTCCTGAAAGATACAGCAAGGCCATGAGAGGCCTGAAGAAGCTTAAGCAAGCAAGATAAGAGGCTGGAATTCACCAAGTTAATGAGAACTGTGGACTGTTGGCAAGCTTTCAAGGTTGAGTTCTCACACCTGTGTTTAACCAATTATATGTTAGTCACTAAGGGTCTTCAAAACATGTATCCAATCATAATATGCCAAATCACTGTAAGTGCTTCAGCCGGGGCCTTGGCTCAACTAAGCAGACTGGGTTGCTGAGTTGCTAAGCAGACAATTCTACATCGAAGGCAATTTCTGATTTGTTTTAATGTTGAACTAGAAGTTGCTTATCCTCATATACTTCATTTCACTTCATAGTTAGCAGCCTGTAGGAAAAAATTCTCAATTATCCCAGGCCTCTTTTCCTCACAACACCAATCAGCTTTATTCAGTTATAGCTTTTGTCACTGATAAATATCTATTTTTCTTGCAAGATTCTTGACCTTGTCCCTCAGCTCCAATAAAATTCCTCACTCTTACCTGTGAGCTCTTTATTAAAGCTGCTGGGGTGGGAGGGAAGGTGAAGTGTAGTTTTACATTTGCTTGTTGAAAAAGAGTCAGAGAAAAGGTTTCAAAAGATTCATTGCATTTGTTTGTGCCTTTCAAGGAACAGAAGCTGGTGGGAATCAAGATCTCAAGTTGCACCTTTGAATGTCAAGGGGAATCCCTCCCCAGGCTGCAGCTTCACAGGAGATTTCATTTAAAGGAAAAAGTTATAGACAATATAATTCATAATGGAGGATGATGAACTGTGCTGAGACCACCCAGTGTTAGGGACATTTCGGGCACATCAAGATCTCCTCCCATTCATTGTAAGTGGTGTTTTACATTCATCTGAAATAACCTTTTACCTAAATGGTGAGAGAAATGGAATTCCACTTGGAGATAAGCACCCATATCCCATGTCCATGCCCTGCTCATGCTCAAGCACACCGCGAAAACCAAATTGTCTATTTCACATTAGAATTAACTTTGTAGGAAGCTTCCATAAATGAAAGAACAAAGAATTGATGGTAAGTGAGAGCTGTCTGGGTCTCAATAAAGCCAAAACACACTGATGGGGGAAAGTATCTTTCCCTTACCTGCTGTGAGTGGCAATTAACTGATATTGGGAAAGTATATGGATGGTGAACAGAATTTTTATGTGCTCAGAAAAACAACAGTATGAAAGCATACACTGTCATAGGTGTGGGGGCAACGTGGCTTTGACCTGCAGTCAATGAAGGAGCCAGAATCTGTATCATTAAATGCTAAAGGGCTTGGCACCTTGGATATCAGAGGGCTTCCTTCAAAATCTTCACCATATCTTGTTTTCTTCCATTTTGTTGGATATTTTGGCTTACACTATACATATAGAATCATAGAGCCACAGAAAGCCCAGGCTGGGCCTCAAAAGATCCTCTGCTCTGAGCTTCTGTGAAAACAGGAGTCTAGATGAGCAGTGTCCTGTGTAGGGCTCATCGCTGCTTGATGAATTAGCCCACTCTGGTGTCCTTATTTCCTCTTGTGTTTAAGAAAGTTTCCATTTCAGAGACAACTGAAATGCTCAAACATTTACCCAGACTGGATGATACTTCACTAATAGAGCTCTAGATTGCCATAGTCTTGTGTGGAGGAAACTGCTCAGTGAGCTGGCAATAGAAACCTCAGTTTAACATGCCGGGGAGGCAGCATGGTGAATTCCAGCAACACAAGAAACAGGCTTGAGGTTTTGGAAATACATTTCATACTGAGAGCATCATTGTACGAATTCTGTTTCAATCTTTGCAGAGAAGGGATCTATAAAATGCAGCCACCCCTGGCTGTAGACACAAACTTCCCACATCAAATACATGATGGGGGTCCTCTGCATAAATGGTTCTGATACCTCAAATAGCAAGCACCTTTTTGGTAGGAAGAGCTGGACATGGGTCTCTTTGCCCTGTGCTTCAGGTGCTGTTAGATCAGCCTAAATGTTTTGGAGAAGGATATTGGTTTTTGTGGAGATGATTCAAAACCTGGCCTCTATTGACATGAACATTAAAGATGATATTCATATGACAGCCTTGTTAACCTAACAATTAGTTAGCAATTCTCATCTATAGGGAACATATAGTCCCTTCAGATCACCCAGTCCCAACCCCCTGCCACGGGCAGGGACACCTTCCACTAGAGCAGCTTGCTCCAAGCCCCTGTGTCCAACCTGCCCTTGAACACTGCCAGGGATGGAGCATTTACCACTGCTTTGGGCAACCAGAAGTCATGAAGTAACGTGTGTCTGTTCCTGAGCTGTCCCAGTTATTTCTTCATGATGATGTCTGCACCACACAGACATAATTCCATAGTCCTAGACCATTATCCCAATGAAACATTCACATGAGCATGGGTAGGTGGATCAGATTGGATGAACCATGTCAGGAAGCATAAAGGCATCTGGGACTGACTTCAGTTGCCTGAACATTGACTATTAACACCCTGGAGATGCCCCTGGGGCTCACTCTGAGCTTTCAGATGTTGCTCCAGAATGACCCAACCCTTCTGAAGGTTGCAGGATGTACATGTCAAGTGCATGGCAATGTCCTGGGCCCTTCAGGACAGAGCAAATGGCACCACATTTCTATATAAGGGAGACCAAACCTGACCTGGGGCATTTCACTGCATCTGTCTCCTTCCCTTCAACTTAAATGATAGTTTTCCCCACCACTTCTAGGAAAACATGCAAAGAAAGTGGTTTCTTAGTCCTTCAATTATCTTATATGTTTTCCCCCTATATGAAGTTTTAGTCCAACTGAAAGGAAAACTAAAATACCTCTTTTAAGAGTGTTGGGAGGAGGGATTAGGAGATCTGAAGTAGTTTCACCTTCTTCGAATTTAGATAATTAAAAGCTGAGTCATTAAATCACAGTTTTGTGTCTCCATCTGTGCTCAGTGAAGGTGTGTTTCTGTATCTCTAGTATTTGTTCAGATAAAAAGAGCAGTTTCAAGAGTTCAAGTTGGAAGACACACACACAGAGTGTCCTCCCCTCACTGTGTTTCCATCCCCATCAGAGGCTGGGGTCAGGCTGCATGAACTGGGCTCCTTTTAGACTCATTGAATGAACCAGGTTGGAAAAGCCCTTCAAGCTCATCCAGTCAAACCCTTACAACAGCACTGCCAAGGCCACCACTAACCCATGGCACTGAGGGCCTTGTCTATAGGGTTTGTGAACACTTGCAGGGCCGGTGCCTGCAGCCCTGCCCTGGGCAGCCTGTTCCAATGCCTGAGCACCCTCTGGGGCAGGAATTGTTCCTCAGCTCCATCTAAACCTGCCCTGGTGCATCTTGAGGCCGTTTCCTCTTGTCCTGTCTTTTGGATTAAAACAAACTGAAAATAGTTTTGAGGGGGCAACTGATGCAGTTTGACCTCTAGGAGGCCTTCAGATCCTGACTGGAATTAGTTTAATCCAGAGAAAGCTATTCTGAGATGCATATACATGTCCTTCTGATGTTCAGACCTGCTCTGGACCACATCCATCCTCACCAGCTGTCCTAGGATGTGATAAAACATCCTCTTATTCCCATCCATTCTAGAAGGGTCCTGACTATCTCATAACTAGGCAAGGAATTTTAGATGTTGAGTCAGGTGACCCATGCTTATTCTCCAATCCCAAATTCATAATGGTAGGAAAATCACATTTATGAAAGCCAGTCAGACATGGAGGATGGATGTAGTGGACTACAACTTGCCTCAGTTTAACAGTTTAAGAACATTTTTAACAGGTAAAGAACTAAAGAGAGACACAAATAAATCCATCCCAAGACAACTAATAACAAGAAATTCAATGTATGAAGTGTCCTTGAGGAGGCTGAAAAGTGAAGAGAAATGCAATGAGCCTCTCCAGCTCCCTTTATTAGGGGTCAAAAGTAGGAAGGGACAAAGCACCCCATTAGCAAGAACCACATGATCTGCACATGTCATGAAGACAGGGATGTGTCTTTAAGGGGAGAGTAGGACCAAGCTTGCATGGGCACAGAAAGCCCTCCAGCAGGCCCAAAATCCAGGCTTTCACAATACAAGCACTCACAGCTATTTCCATCACAAGTGATGCTGCTCACTTTGCCAAAGCAAGAAGTGGTCCTTGGGGACCAAGCACCCTTCCAGGAGTCATCAGCTTTAACAAGACCTTCTGGGGTTTACCAAGGAAGTTTCCTCATCACCACAAAAGCTTCTCAGAAAACTTGGATGTGACTTCCCTCATTCTTCATAACAAGCCATCAGAGATTAATTAGCTGGGGATAACAAGAAAGAAACTTTCTTCTTTGTTACCAACAAAGTTCACTTCTACAGCTGCCTTGCTTGACAGAGATGGCTCATGTCCAAAGCCAGTGAGTTGGAGGGTCAGTGTGTTGGCATGTTTGTGTATTAAGGACAATTTCATGGGCCTGGATCATAGAATCCCAGCCTGCTTTGTGTTGAAAGGGACCTTAAAGCTCCTCCAGCTCCAACCCCAACACCTTCCACTGGAGCAGCTTGCTCCAAGCCCCTGTGTCCAACCTGGCCTTGAACACTGCCAGGGATGGGGCAGCCACAGCTTCTCTGGGCACCCTGTGCCAGCGCCTCAGCACCCTCACAGGGAAGAGCTTCTGCCTAAGAGCTCATCTCAGTCTCCCCTCTGACAGGTTAAAGCCATTCCCCTTGGCCTGTTCCTACAGGCACCTGTCCTAAGCCCCTCTCCATGTTTCCTGAAACCCCTTTAGGCACAGGTTTATGGGGAAAAGTTCCTTTCTTATGGCTCTGAAAAGAGCAAACCAACACTAGTATCTTCTAGGCAATAATTTCCTATCCATCCATGCAGAATAGAAACCCCTCATCAGGAAGTTAATATCTGCTATTAGCAACCTTTATAAAAGCAAACACACAGCCAGGACACTGCCTACCTCCATTTTGCTTTCCTATTCTGTCCAGGAAGTGATTTATGCATGCTGAGCTTTGAGGCTCTACTGCATTAGACATTATTGACCAAGAGAAATGATTGAGGACAGGTTGGATGGGGCTTGCAGCAACCTGCTCTACTGGAAGGTGTTTCTGCCTGTGGCAGGGGGCTGGAACTGGGTGAGCTTTAAGCTCCCTTCCAACCCAAACCATTCCATGGTTGTATGAAAAGCTGCTTTCACCTCCTCACTTTTGAGTGGGGTTCCTGAAGGACCCCAACACATCAGCACAGTGAGCTGATGTTTCCCATTACTTAAACTGACTCTTCAGGCTATGGCCTGTGTTTGCTCTGAACACAACCCACATTGTAGCTGTGTCTGCCCAGCACCCATCACTGCAAGTGGAGAGAACCATCCACTTTTTCCAGAAGAAATCCCTGATATGGATGTTTAAAATAGATCCAAGCTGAATCAAAGCCCCCAGATGCATCCTTGTCTCCATAAGGGGAACCTTCTGTGACTAATTCAGATGTGGAAACCTACAATTAGATACTACTGCTCCTTTGACCAATGTGACTCAACCATCAAACCCTGGAATGAGAAATCATGAGTAAGCTGCAGCTGGGATGGAAAATAAGCTTGGCCTGGATGGACAGATATAAGTTAATGAAGAAGTGATAGGGTAGTTCTGGACAACACTGAGAGTCTTTGAGCCATGAAATAGGTTGGACATGTCTGGATACAACATATGGCCAGAAGCATGGAGCATCTGTGTCGTCAGCTCCAGATGATATCCAAGGAAAAGACAAGCCTGCTCAGACAGTGCCTTGAAAGGCTGTTCCTGCACCAAGTTGGGTGACTGCTTATCACAGGGGATGAAGTTCCACTGTGCTCCTAGGTCAGCATGGTGGCAGCTTTCCATGGTGCAGGCCAATCCAGAAGAGCAAAATGCCCAGCTACATCCTACGGAGGAAATAAGTACATTTCCTATGAGGAAATAAGTAGATGGGCACATGAAGCTGAGAGCTGGTCTTCATAAGGTTCCCCACCACCATGCTGATGGAGATGAGTAAAACAGTCACAAAGAGCAGCTTCTACACGTTGGGGAAGCCCAAGAGGACAAACGTGGTCACACTCAAGTGCTTTCCTCCAGCCACTCTCTTGGCAGCAGGAGACAAAGAAACATGGGAAGAGGTTGAATGACTTCTCCCAGCTCACAGGAACACACAGTGCATGAGGTTAATGCAGGATTTGGGGTTTCCTTTAGGACTGCACCCAATTCCTGGGAGAGAAAACCATGATGGTTGAAGGTCCTAAATAATATATTAAAAATAATACCTTGATAAAATAATAGGCAATAGTTCCTATATGGAAAAAATATTCTTAAAGCTTAAATCCTAAAGCTGTGGCTGCTCTGTTAGGGAAAGAATTGGTCCTGCAAAACATAAGCATCTTCTCATGAGCATCCAAAATCTTTTTAAGAAGGAGGCTTGTTTGGGATGATTTCTTTGCTGTTTGTGGGAGTTGTTCTTATTTAAGGACAAGTAAATACAATAATATCATGCCTTAATCTGCCACAAGAATTAGTGTTGCATTAAATAGGTAAGAAATCAAATTGGAGTGATTTTCTGACTCTGTAGTGATGTTTGAGTCGATTAAGGTGAGACCAGAATCCCTGAATGCAATTCCATGTACTTGTAGCTTCAAGGGAAAAAACAACCCCTTCTCATCTGAATTATTCTTGCATATATTTCTTCCTCTGTTCTTACTTATATTTAAAGAACATGTGTGTATATATGAGTGTACAGGAGACGACCTTAAAATATGCATATTGCCTGTTGAGAAATAAGCATTCCTCCTCCTTCTCCTCTTTCCATCAGCCCCTTTTCAAGCAAGATGACCATTTCTTCAGCACAATTCATCTTCTCCCTCCACCTTTCCCAAAGCAGCTTTTACTTCCCCATTCCCCAGCCTGTGCTCAGATGTTCATTGCACAAAGTCCCTTGACTCACCACCAATGCTCTTCTCATGTTACTGGTGGGTGCCTTTGCTGCAAGGACACATTGATGGCTCATTTCAACTCAGTGGACACCACAACCACCTTGTCCCTCTCTGCTAAGCTGCCCCCTAGCCTGTCATGGTGCTTAGAGCAACTCTTCCCCATGGGCAGGACTCAGCATTTTCCCTTTCTGAAGTCTGTCTGATTCCACCTGCCCATTTTGGACCCAAATTTTGCCTTGGAAATGCTATTTTACATTATGTGCCTCAAGATTTAAATATCCTCAGGATGGCTCTTTGATGCTTGCAAAAGGAAGAAACAAAACCAAGAGTGGGACTTGTTCCTTGTACAGAAAAGCAGCTGACAGCAGACAGGGCTTTGCTAAAGCTTTAACACTTTCAAAGGGGTTCAGAAGATCCAGCTGAAGTTGTCTACAGCCACCTCAGGCAGGAGGATGAAGGCAGCTGCTGTTTCCCATTGCTAATGGCTCACACACTCAATGGCCATCTCCTCATCCTCATTCTTCTCCTTCACCTTGTTTAGTACTTATATAACTAAGTTAGAGCTACATAAACAGTAGACATCTCAAACACACACCTTGCATCTAACACCACTGAAACCAGCCATTCTCAATACCACAGCTTGTCTAAACAGTGCAAAACATCACCCATCCCACATCAAATACCCACATCTTATCACACACAGAAGCATCCTTTTCTCTGTGGTCTCTGCTTTAGACACACAACTGCAAGACCAGTACTGCCAATGGGTCTGTCTGTCCTTGCTCAACCCAACCTTCCCTTTCTCAAGATCTGGGATATGCAAATTGCTCTTTCTTGAGTTCAAACTATCATAAATCAGAATCACAGAACAGTTTGGGTTGAAGGGACCTTAAAGCTCATCCAGCTCCAACACCTTCCACTAGAGCAGCTTGCTCCAAGCCCCTGTGTCCAACCTGGCCTTGAACACTGCCAGGGATGGGGCAGCCACAGCTTCTCTGGGCACCCTGTGCCAGCACCTCAGCACCCTCCCAGGGAGGAGCTTCTGCCTAAGAGCTCATCTCAATCCACCCCCATGTCTTTCCAAGCCATGAACAGTGATAAAGGCAGACACAGAAATGAACCCACCGGTGTTTGAAGAAGATATCCTTGCTTCTTCCACCACAACCTCAGAAGGTTTCTTCCCTTCATGGTAGAAATGGTGAATAAAAGAAACCATTCTAATCTCTCTCAATTCTCATTAAAAAAAAAACCAAACACAAAAACCACCCAAAATATGAGAAATACCCTAGCCACCAAATTCAAAGGGAGTAAGACCAA
This sequence comes from Pezoporus occidentalis, assembly GCF_034315485.1. Lineage (NCBI taxonomy): Eukaryota > Metazoa > Chordata > Aves > Psittaciformes > Psittacidae > Pezoporus > Pezoporus occidentalis. The sequence goes on from NW_026915872.1 coordinate 24,933, forward strand.
ACCAAGACAGCTCTATTTCCAGTTAACCTGGAGACAAGAAAACAGCACTCAATGCTCCTGGTTCTTTCCATACATGAATTTACACAACAGGGGGCATCACAACCTTAGTGCAGGATCTACACATTTGAAACCCTAATCTTCAAAACCTTTTCAACCAAAGGGAAAACCCATAATTCGCTCACTTCTGGGTCTTTTTTAATCTATCAGAATATTTGTTTCACCCAGTTCAAGCCACAGCTAATACTAAGAGCCAAAAATGAGTGTATCTCCTTACCTATTTATGAGCCAAGGTCCCATTACAGCTAAGGAGACTCAGGCCAATGCAATCAGCAGAGCTCATTCAGATCTCTTCAGCTGGAGCAATGGAGGTGTCTGCCTTGCAGTGAGAGGCATGAATCCCACCAAATCTCCCTCAGCACTAAAGGGAGCTGATGGACCCAGTAAACACATAGGGGTGACATGGTGCATTCAAATGTAAGGAGATAAGTGCTTCCCTAAGGACATTTGAGGTGATTCCTAAATCCTATCACTAAGTACCCAAAAAGGGGAGGTAGCTCCTACCCAGCATTTGCTCAGCTGCCTTTAAACCACATTTAACTACAATGAAAGCAGCTCCACCTGAGAGTGGGGAGCTAAAGCCATTAGGAGCTCCTCAGCAGGAATGCCAGAAGCCAGGCACCTCATTGCCTGCTCATCATGACCCAGCAGGAAGATGCATTGCAATGCTGGCTGCTGCTTCTGCTTCCTAGAACCTCATATAGTGTTTGCTCTCCTAGTCAGATGATAACCCCATTGAAGGCAGTGGCAGCCCTTAGACACAGCAAACCACTGGTTTCCTTAAACACACACAACAAGGAGAAAAAGCTTTCCTTTTTGAGAGCAGCACCTCCAAAGTGAAGCCACAATGAGCAGAGAGATAGGGTTGTACACACAGACTTGTGTTTTTGAGAAACTAAGAGCTCATGTTCCTGTTTAAACACTTGGTGATGGTGAAGGAGAGAACAGCTGGACATAAAGTCATTGAATATTGTTGCAGAAGGCACCAGAGAGACCTTATTGTGGCCTTTCAATACCTTAAGGGGACTACAGGACACCTGGAGAGGGGCTTTGGACCTGTAGGGACAGGCCAAGGGGAAATGCTTTAACCTGCCAGAGGGGAGACTGAGATGAGCTCTTAGGCAGAAGCTCTTCCCTGTGAGGGTGCTGAGGCGCTGGCACAGGGTGCCCAGAGAAGCTGTGGCTGCCCCATCCCTGGCAGTGTTCAAGGCCAGGTTGGACACAGGGACTTGGAGCAAGTTGCTCCAGTGGAAGGTGTCCCTGCCCGTGGCAGGGGGATGGAGCTGTGTGAGCTTTAAGCTTCATCTGGATTAAATAATAACCAGAGAATTATCAGGAAGCTTTGGGAACAAAGCAGGATTCAGCTGATTGACCCTGGGTGCCTGTTAGTTGTGTGTTGTTAAGGAATCAGCATACCACTTAGATCCTGACTTAACTGAATCCAGCTCTTAGCGTAAGAACTGACACATAACCACCGGAATGGTTATATGAGGTGCTTTAGTGCAGCGCTGGGAAACCAGGGGCACGCTCCCAAATCTGGCTTCAACCCCGTTACATCGCGCTCACAATTTATACACTAAAAATGTCGTCACTAATACATATTCAACACAGATTACATCATTGGCTAATACATATGCATCAAGGATTGCCACATCAGTCTATTACGACATCAGCCTCTTCTGCCCTTGCGCAGCCCCCCTCTGGTGGTCGTCCTGATGCAGTAAGGAGTCTTCCTCAGGTCATCCTGTTCACTTTTCTGTTCCTTGGACATGTCCCAATCATTATGTGGACGCCAGCATTCTCTTATTTTCACTTGACTACTCCTGGTATCTTCGTGAGTTCTGCTTCGGTAGAGTTTCACAATACTCCCCTGGATCCACCCATATACCCTTCCCCATATATGGCTATGTTAATTGCTTATCATTATAGCTACCATTGTAATATTTAGTTGTAAAGTAACTAAGATACACAATAGCAGGATTTCAACTTGTTCTTAATACAAAAGAAACCCTCTACTGATTAACAGATTTTCAAATATAATCATCTTTTCTCTTTGTATTATTGTTTCAACGCACAATTTCACCTATTACTAACACAGCCATGGAGCTTCTCCCTCCAACCTAGGTTATTATTGTGTCTACGATATCCCTAAAGCTCAGCCATAGCTCTGGGTTTCACCATGGTCCTGGCAGAGGATACAGCTCTATGGGCTGAGGTAATGCACACAGTGGAGTATTTTGGGGTGGTTTAGGTATGCAATGTTTGCCCATCACCAATCAGCTCTCTGTGCAGGAAAGCAACAGGAGAGACATCAGGGCAGGCAATGCCATTGCTCCAGGCTGCCATGGGCTGCCACACAGGAGGTCTGAAGGCTGCTGAGCAACACCACAGCTCCTGTGCTCTGTTGTGATCAGGCTGCCACGGAGATCATGGCTTTTATTGCTGCAAACAGGGAGCTCAAAGGCAAAGGTGCGGAGCAGTGGATGGGGATTCCTTGATAGTTTCTGCCCTTTGCTGGGTATTAATCACTATCACGTCTTAAAACTCTTTCAAACTGTTTGCAGAAAACCCCACAATGTTGTTCATACTTAACCAAAACCATAGCATCTCCCCCAGTACATCCATTCTTTCTGGTCCTAAACTTACAACAATTAAGATCATTTTATTTTTGTGAGCTTCCTCAAAGCCTCCTTCACCTCCTTATTCCTCAGGCTGTAGATCAAGGGGTTCAGCATGGGAGTCACCACAGTGTAGAGCACCACAGCCCATTTATCTGCTGCTCTTGAGCTGTCTGAGCTGGGGAATAAATACATAAAAAAGCATGCCCCATAGAAGATGCTGACAGTGGTGAGGTGGGGTGCAGGTGGAGAAGGCTTTGCGCTTGCCCTCGGCTGAATTGATGCTCAGGATGGTGGCAATGATGGCCACGTAGGAGAGCAGGATAACCAGGATGCTGGACACACCAAAGAGAGTTGCTGCAGTGGTCAGGATGATGTGGCTGAGGGTGGTGTCAGAGGTGGAGAGTGAGATGAGAGGGGAAATGTCACAGAAGAAGAGGTTGATGGTGCTGGAGCTGCAGAAGGACAGGGTGGACATGCTGATGGTCTGTCCCACGCCATTGGTCAGCCCCAGGAGGTACGAGGCAGTCACCAGCTGGAAACAGCACTTTGGGGACATGACAAGGGGGTACAGCAGGGGATGGCAAATGGCCACGTAACGGTCATAGGCCATCGAAGCCAGCAGGAAGCATTCAGATACCGCAAAGATATCAAAGAGAAACACCTGAGCCACACACCCAGCATAAGCAATGCTCTTCTTCTCTGACATCAAGTCAACCAACATCTTGGGGGTGATGATGGTGGAAGAACAGAGGTCTACAAAGGCCAGATTGCCCAGGAAATAATACATGGGGGAGTGGAGGTGGGGGCTGGCCCTGATTAAGATGATGATGCCCAGGTTGCCCACAATGGTGACAACGTAGGTGAGCAGGAAGAGCAGGAACAAGTAGACCTGAGTCACCGGGTCCTCTGTGAACCCTGCCAGGCTGAACTCGGTCACTTGGGTGCAATTGCTTTGTGCCATGGGCTGGATGGTGCTTTCTGGGTGAGTTCCTGGCTGGAGGTTTCTTCTCCAAGAGGCAGGGATGTCCCAGGTGGAAAAGCCTCTGTGTGGTGGGAGCTGCTCAGAGAGTCCTGCAGGATGGAAAGGGAGAGTTCAGGCACAGATCAATGAGGAACAGGTTGGTGAAAGTCGTGTGCCAGCACAGGTAGAACAAAGGGGTGCTCAAGCAGTTAAACACCATGGCACAACGTGGTGCCTGCTCCTGTGGCTCACCTTGAGATGTTGAGCAGTGACCACTCTGGAAAGCAGTGGGAAGGTTGCACACCCAGGTAGCTTTACCTTAGTGCTGCAATTCATTGCCTGTGATAGTGCGGAACCTGGGGCTTGGAGACCATCCGGCTCAACCTGGAACACAGAGAAACGTGGTGCTTTCGCAGTGCAGAGCTGATCCCTCATACTCTTGTGGGCTTTTCCCAACCACCCACTTCTTCCCTCTCTGCTTGAGTTTCTTCCTAACTGGAACGAATTCCTGACCTATGGAAAGCGCAGGTTGGACAGGGCAACCTGCTCTAGTGGAAGGTGTCCCTGGCCATCACAGGGGCTTGGAAGTGGGTGAGATTTAAGGTCTCTTCCAACACAAACCATACTATGATCCTATGCAACCTTACACAGTGGTTAGTATTGGTTTTCCCTCCCCCTTGACACACTCTGTCAGATCTAAAACATTTTCATGGTTCTTTAACCTTTCCCTTGAGTCTCCAATAGAAATGGGCAAACCCCAGAGCTCAGCAATCTCTTCTCAAACACGTTTTTGGGGAAAAAAGTCATCTTTTGGAGCTGCCTCATCTCAGCAATGGGGAGCACCCTGAATGTCCTGTACAGGAAAGCTTCTGGTGCTCATCCAGAAGCCCTTTCTGGTCAGTGAGGAGAGGAAGCCTCCTGAGGGTGTTCTCCACCAGGGTGATCTCCAAACCTGCCTTCTCAGCAGCAGCGTGGGGAGCACACAGCACAAGCAGCTCCCTGGGAAGCCCAGAGCATCATCAAGAAGCCCAGGACCCTGCAGTAGGGCAGGAGATGAAGACAGGAGCTGCTGCTTGTTGGCAAGAGAGAACCACAGGAGAATGATGGGCTGAAAGATGCTGCCCCTCACTTACATCCCAGCTCTGTCTCTGCTGGCCTCCTCATGCTCTCAGAGATGGATGTGAAGATGAATGTGCCTGGAGCTGTGCAGGGAGCCTGGGAATGAACCAGCATCAGCAAACCCCCTTCCTATTTCAAGTGACGTGAGGAGGTGGGACTGTGAATCTCTTTGTGCCCCAGGAGGTGACAAAGCCCAAAGCAGGTCATTATCTCTTCTCTGTGCTGCTTGGTTTGGAGAAGAAATGTACCCAGAGGAGATGACCTCAGCTTGAGCAAGAAACAGAGCTTTGGGCTCCCTTAGAGCAAAGCACAGAACAAGCCCACCTTTGACATCCACTTTTGGAGCATTTCTGAGGCAGTTACAGCTTCACAGGGGCCATGGTTCACATTATCATGGCAGGGAGATGAGGGGAACCTCGCTAATGGGAGCTGGTACCAGCATCCATCAACAATCCCAGCACCACAGGCAATGAACCAGGTTTCCACCCATCTTCAATTCCTTGTACTCAAACCATAGCTCACAAGTTTGGCTGCAAAGGAGCCAACAGAAGATTGTGGTGACCTTGCTAACAGTGAGGTAAATGCTGTCCACTACTTCTTGTCCAAGAAAACATCAATGCTCACATCACCCAAGGCACTCAGGTTGGTCAGGCATGACTTGGCCTTGGTACCTCCATGCTGGCTGCTCATGGTCACCCTCCTGTCCTTCCTCTGCCTGGAGACGGCTTCCTGGGGAATTTGGATCTTTATCCCACTGGGGACCAAGGCAGCCCCAGTCCTTGTGCTCTCCTTGATGATGACATTCACCTTCTTCCACCCATCGTGCTGGAAGTACAAGAGACAAAGGAGAGCCTGAGGGAGCGGTGCCCAAAAGTGGAATGAAGGAGATGGGGAGGAACAGTGAGGAGTGTGGTAAAGGACTGAAATGGGCAGCACCAGGGGAAAAAGGCCCTTCTGAAGAGTGCTTTAGGGTTGCCCTTCTCACTGGTGGCTCTGATGAATGCTCCCAAGCCCATCACAGAATCCCAGAGAGGTTTGTGTTGGAAAGGACCTTAAAGCTCATCCAGTTCCAACCTCTGCCATAGGCAGGGACACCTTCCACTGGAGCAGCTTTCTCCAAGCCCCTGTGTCCAACCTGGCCTTGAACACTGCCAGGGATGGGGCAGCCACAGCTTCTCTGGGCACCCTGTGCCAGTGCCTCAGCACCCTCACAGGGAAGAGCTTCTGCCTAAGAGCTCATCTCAATCTCCCCTCTGGCAGGTTCAAGCCATTCCCCTTGGCCTGTCCCTACAGGCCCTGATGAAGAGTCCCTCCCTTATTCTATCTGAGTAAGTTGCTTCACATGTTGTGTTCTCTTTTCTTGAGGGAATTGTCCAAATGTCTCTATTTTTCATGAAAGCTCCATCAGAAACTTTGATTAAAAGCTTATAAAGTGAGCATTTCACTTCACACCAACTTAAATTAGATTTTGACTGTTTACCATTGCATTCATTCATTATTCATCACAGTTCTTTGTAGAAGACCACAGTTTCCAAAGGTGCTTATTTTAAACCACAAATTTATTCAGTTTGTCATTATACAAGTACATGTTCTTCCAGCAGTTGTACAGTTCATTAAACAGAAATGGTGTGTTTGGATTAAATATTAAAACCCCTCCATCTACTGTTTCATTTAGAGCATCTTCCTCCTCAATAATGTGATGACATACAGAAGGGGATGTGACATGGTCAAATCCACAAAGCACAGACCTGGTACTGAGCATCCAAAAAGGAAAAGATGTGAGGACCACACATCCCAGGAAGATTTTAGTTGGGACATACTTCTGGCCACATGCTAACCTATGTGTGCCTATCACAGGTCCTTAGCACTGCTCCAGCTCACTTACACGGGATAAATGTATTGGATGTTCATATCACGTATCACAGAATCCCAGACTGGTTTATGTTGGAAGGGACCTAAAAGCTCTCAACTTCCAACCCCTGCCATGGGCAGGGACAATTTCCACTAGAGCAGTTTGCTCCAAGCCCCTGTGTCCAACCTGCCCTTGAACCCTGCCAGGGATGGGGCAGCCACAGCTTCTCTGGGCACCCTGTGCCAGCACCTCGGCACCCTCATAGTGAAGAATTCCTTCCTTACATCCAATCTGGATCCCCCTGCTTCAGTTTGAACCCACCACCCCTTGTCCTATCCCTACACTCCCTAATGAAGAGTCCCTCTCCTGCATCCTTGTAGCCCCCTTCAGACACTGGAAGCTGCTCTGAGGTCTCCAAGCAGCTTCTCTTCTCCAGGCTCAACAGCCCCAGTGTTCTCAGCCTGGCGCCATACGGGAGCTGCTCCAGCCCCTGAGCATCCTCGTGGCCTCCTCTGGACTTACTCCAGCAGCTCCATGGCCTTCTTATGTTCCCTGCAGAGAAGGACTTGGGGGTGCTGGTCAATGAGAAAATGAACATGAGCCAGCAGTGTGTGCTTGCAGCCCAGAAACCAACAGTATCTTGGGCTGCATCCAAAGGAGAGTGGCCAGGAGGTCGAAGGAGGTGATCCTGCCCCTCTACTCTCTTCTTGTGAGACCTCACCTGGAGCACTGTGTGCAGTTCTGGTGTCCTCAACATAAAAAGGACATGGAACTGTTGGAACAAGTCCAGAGGAGGCCACGAGGATGCTCAGGGACTGGAGCACCTCCTCTATGAAGACAGGCTGAGGAAGCTGGGGCTGTTCAGCCTGGAGAAGAGAAGGCTGCCTGGAGACCTCAGAGCAGCCTTCCAGTATCTGAAGGGGACCTATAGGGATGCTGGGTAGGGAATCTTCATTAGGGACTGTAGTGATAGGACAAGGGGTAATGGGTTAAAACTTAAACAGGGGAAGTTTAGGTTGGATATAAGGAAGAAATTCTTTCCTGTGAGGGTGGTGAGGCACTGGGATGGGCTGCCCAGGGAGATTGTGAATGCTCCATCCCTGGCAGTGTTCAAGACCAGGTTGGACAGAGCCTTGGGCAATATGGTTTAGTGTGAGGTGTCCCTGCCCATGGCAGGGGGTTGGAACTGGATGATCTTAAGGTGCTTTCCAACCCTAACTATTCTATGATTCTAGGATTCTATAGACACCAAAACTGTATCAGAACTGCTGGGGATACCAGAGCTGTATTGAACCTTTGGTTCTTCCCTCAGATCTTCAAGCTCGCTTGGGATGAACAGTTATCAAGCAGGCAATGGAGACAGTGGTCACTGCCTTACCTCAAGGCTGAGCCTCCTTTTTGTGGGAACTACTTTCATTTAGCACAATTTAAACACAAAACACCGTGGTGCTGTCTCAGTCCTGCTATTAAATAACTGATACCTATTTGGATGAATGATCGAAGACTCAGTCCATGCTTAAAATCACCTGACCCTGTTTGAAGAAAACCATTTGTTCCCCAAACTCCTTCTGGCTGCATCAACACCTCCAAGACCAGTTCTCCTGCAGAGACCTACCCAGGAAGACAGGCCCAGGACAGTTTGCTTTGTATTTCCCCATCTATCACATACCTCTTCCTTTCAGTGTTTCCCTGAGGAAGCCCTTTACATCCACAGAGATCATCTAATATTGCATTGAAGGGAGCTGAAAACAAACACAACAAAGCATCCTCTGTGTGGAAATATTGAATGATAACCTTGTCCCAGTCATTTAGAAAAGACAAAGGATGGGGTAATGAGAGGAGAAAACCAAGCTATGAAAGTGTGGTGAAGGAAGAAGGAGAAGTATACAGGTGGCTTTAGATGTTTTCAATGTCAACCTGTTTTTCTGCTGGAAGGCACCAGACTGACAGTCCAGGAGATGCACTGGAGGAGGGAAGAAAAGGATTTCTGTGTGGTTTTGAATGTCTTTCTTCCCCATTGGGTACTGGGCTAAACCGAAGGCTTGTGAAGTGGGAAAATCAATATAACAGAGGGAGAAATAACCCTCAACCTAATTTAAAAAAGAAGAACAATATAATTCAAAGATTAGTGAAAAGAACTACATGAATCCAGAAAGAGGCACTGAGAATACCTGGGTGTGCTTGTGCAGGGTGAATAATGAAGCTTGAAGTCCCAGATACAGAATGCTGGGTACTGCCCTTGCTACATAAGCTTTGTCAAGATACCCAGGCAAGCAGCACCTTGGGTGTTCAGGCTGTGGATGAGTGGATTCAGTATGGGGACAGCCAGAGAGTGCAGCATGGAGATCACCTCGTCATGCTTTGAGGACTGGCTGCAGAGGAGAGGAAGACCCCAAATCCTCCCTCCTAACAGCACTCAGGCTCTTTACACCCCTACTTAAATTCTCAGCAGAGCAGAGGCTCAGATATGACTCGTCCCCATTTAGCACAAAGGCTTTGTTGACCAACAGACTGTCAGAGCTTTATTTCACAGAATTTCCCAAGGCTAAACACCACAACCATCACCAACACACTTAGAAGCAAGTAGATATTTTAAGGCAAAGGAGGGAGGGCAACACCAGAATGAATAAACTGCAGTGTACCTCATAGTTCCTCTCAAGCCATTGACACATGGAAGTCCTTGAATTCCTGAGTAACTGCTGGGAAAAGGGAATTATTTCTCATCTTTTGGGTGCTGCCAGTCCAGTGTAAGTACATGAGGAATAAATAGCTGTTCTCTGTGACTCAGGAGGAGCTCTTTGAGAGCAAATGTGGCTTTTCTTAGGGTAGGATGGTGCAGAACCAGGGTTACTACACCCCACTTTGCTTTAGACACGATGCCTAACTTGCAGACAAAAGATACATTCGGGTTTGACCAAAGATAAATTCTCCCTGGGAGAAATCAGCAGCTCCTAAAATCACAGCTTACAACAGGTAGAATAAATCCTCATTGATTTATCTTGCCTAACATTAATCATCACTTGACAGAATTACACCAGAGAGCAAAGCAGGAGTGCGCCTGGCTGGTATCTGACAAGCAGAGCCATGCTTAAGTCATCATTATTTGATGACCCTTTGCTGAAGGGGTGAGCTCCCCCTCCAGAGCCAGACTCCTCATTTCAGATGTCCTGTGAGCAGCGCATGTGGTCTCCTGGTGTTATTAATGGGGATTTAGAGCTGCTTTTCACTGCTCACATAGAGATGCCGGAGGCAAAGCAGCTCCTGAGCCACCACCACAGAGCTGGAAGATGTGACCCAAGTAATGAAAATCGAAGTGTTTGGGTCTGGGGCTCAATCCTCCCCCTGAGGCAGCATCCACCTGCCCAGACACACACATCTCCTGCCAGGGGAGAGTTGACCAGAAGCCCACAATTAACAAAGGCTCACCCTCGCTTTTTCTTGCTTGACAAACCAAGTGCTTGGTCTGAAGTGATCCAAGGTGCAGATATGAAACCTGGGATGTGTCTAAGGCTGCAGCTTGTGCTATACATGACAACTTCCTCCCAGCGATCACACCTCCCTGCAGCTTGAGCACATTCACTGGAATGGAGATAAATTAAACTGAAAACCCATAACTTGCTGCCTTTGTTTAGTGTCGTGGTTTAAACCCAGTCAGGTAATTCGTTCGCTCACTTCCCCCCCTTTTCTTGCCCTCCCCCTGCTCTCGGAGGGACGGAGAGGAGAATCGAAAAGAATGCAACTCCCACGGGTTGAGATAAGAACAGTTTAGTAACTAAGGTATAACACAAATCACTACTGCTACCACCAATGATAATAATGATAAAGGAAATAACAAGGGAAGAGAATACATCATCTCACCACCAGCCAACCGATAACTCGCCCCCCCAGCCCGACCAAGCTCCGACCGATCCCTCCTCCAACCCTGCAGTCTCTCAGCCCTTCCGGCTAACTCCCAGTTGCATCCTGGGCATGACGTGCTGTGGTATGGAATACCTCTTTGGTCAGTTTGGGTCAAGTGTCCTGTCTCTGCTTCCTCCTGGCTTCCCCTCCTCCCTGGCAGAGCATGAGGCTCACAAAGTCCTTGGCCAAACCAAAACATCCTTGTTATCAGCTCTGTTCCTGAGCTGAAAGTCAAAACACAGCACTGCACCAGCTACCAAGAAGGGGAAAAATGACTGCTACTGCTGAACCCAGGACATTATCCACCCCTTATTCCATACCATTCACGTCATGTTCAGATCCCACGTTTTCAATATACCATCACTTTTATCTTAGTGCATGGACCAGTCCCTATAAAGCTGCTGCATCCATCTGGTCCATGATGCCAGGCTCCATCTCTTGTAACAGTCTTCCAGAGCAGGAGAGACTGTGTGCAGTGTTCACACTCGTGAATAACCTGGGCAATAGTGTCCATTGCTATGTCCACCCCTCGATCATGAGTCCATCTCTATGTTGCATCTCTGCTCTGATGGCCTGAAGTGCCATGGGCCCACCAGACTCAAACTAATTCACTGTCCCCTTCAGCAGTTTCTGCAGCTTGTTGCTGGGGACTCCATACAGCTGCCTTCCATCTCTGATGCTTCCAAAACACTGGAGGGGCCTAGTTTACTAGATACTTGCCCATACTGTCCCACACATCCTGCCAGTCATGACTGTACAGCCTTGAGGAAAATCTCTTGGTCCTCCAATATCAACCATAGACAAGACCCAAACTCGACTCTGCTTAACTTTTGAGATCAGACAAAATGGTGGTGGGTAAAACACAGTCTGTGTGTGTGCCAACATGCTGATCCCCACCACAATCAGCAGGCAGGTCCCAAGGGTACCCAAAGGCCATTCAAAACCTTCAGACCTCTCAAACGATGCTGCTGTACTTGTCACTGGGACTGGGGTAGCTGCTGTGCTTGCTGGCACTCCCACCACCAGTTTCCCTTTTCCTGAGTCCAGATCTTCCTCCTCTGCCTTGCTGGGAAATGCTGCGTGGTCTCCTGCATCCTCCTGGGGCTCGCCTGGCAGCTTCCAGGGAATGCTCTCAGCCGTCGTGGGGCTGGGCTCGGTCACGGGTCTCGGCTCCTCCGCCGCCTTCTCCCACTGCTCTGCAGCCACCTCCTTCTACCCCTCGACAGCCCTGACATCCCCCACCAGTAGCCGCTGCCTGCCGGCCTCCAGCCCCGCTCCCCCCACCTCTTGGTCCCGGGGCTGCTCTCCCGGGCCAGTTCGGCAGCTGCTGGCTTCCTCGGCCGCTCCCCCTCGGCTCCCCGCAGCCTCTTGAAGATGGAGGCGAGGACTAGGGCCAGGACGGGGAAGAGCGGCGTACAGGTACAGGTACAAGTCCACGGCCACGTCCGTCCTGCGCTGCTGCTGGAGCCTCCCCGTATTACAGGTTATTGCCATGACAGCACAAGGGGGAATGGCTTTAAGCTGAAAAAAAGGGAGATTTAGCTTGACTTTAGGAGGAAGTTGTTCCCTTTGAGGGTGGTGGGACACTGGCACAGGGTGCCCAGAGAAGCTGTGGCTGCCCCATCCCTGGCAATGTTCAAGGCTGGATTGGATGGGAGTCACCTTTGCTCTGAAGCAGTGAAGTCCAGCTCTGCTTTGCACAACGCATGTCAGATGAAATCCAACTTGGCTGTAAAGTTTTCTACATGTACTCATGATTCGGATGCGTGTGGGCTGTACAACTGAAGCTCAGCATGGCCTTAGAATCATTTTGTCTCTGTTATTTATTTACTGGCATAACACTGCTGAGGTTGTTTTGGGGGGTATAAAACATTATTTCTTTGAAAGAAAATCAGAAGAGTATTGAAACAGGGAGAAGTTCTCAGCTCTTTGAAGCTTAGTGCAGAGGCAGGGGAGCTGCAGCATCCATCAGTCCTTTCCCATTTCCCCTGTGCTCAAACTTGCACTGCCTGTAAGATGCCTTCACACACAAACTGATCTTAAGAACCCCCACAAACATCTGTCCTGTGCGGAGAGCAGGGCAGCACGGTTTCAAAGGGCAGGTCACAGAGCTCTCATGGGCAGAAGCAGAGGACTGCGTGCAGCAGAGCATGGCCAGCAGCCACCTCCAGTGCCAGACCCCAAGAGAGCTGCCTGAATGCGCCCTCCCCTTTAGATCCGCTTGCTGAGGGATATTCAATGCATCTCTTGAATTGACACTGTAGTAGCAGCCTACAACTACTTGAAATGTGGCTTCAGAGATGATGGAGGTTTTCTTGCTAGCAGGAAGAGAAGGAAACCTCTGCAAAGTGCAGCTTGGAAGGTTCAGACTCAAAGTTAGGAAAGAGAAATGTCTCTCAAAAGGTGGACTTGTGGTGCAAGAGGTCACCCAGAGGAAGTCTGGCTCAGCCCATGGCTTTGTGTTTCAAGGAACAGACAGGGATGGGTGCAGAGATGGGACTGAAGGTACAGAAATGCCAGGTGAGAGCTAGGTGGGAAAGCAAGATGGGGGTCAACAGCCTGAAGGGAAAGAGGTGCAGGCATGGGCCAGTGTAGGACAGCCTGCAGCAGAGATGACAGGGTTCTGGCATGGCTGAAAGGCCCAAAAGAACAAAAGTCCTCTGTGCCCTGGGCTATGGCAGTTGCCTCTTTCATCAAGGCCTATGAGGAGAACTTTCATCCTCAGGATTTCAGGCTCTGCTTCTCCAAGGGCTGTGGTCAGGGCTTGGCCTTTCTGCATCATCAAACAAACCAAGGGTTTTCTCACCATCAGACACCTGCAGTTTGCCTTTGTCTCCCTGTAATCACAGCCTCCAGTTACTTGCTTTAACGAGTCCCTGGGGAGACTTTGTCAGCAACAGCCCTCAGTGGGGCCCATTAATGCTGAAGGGACTTGGGGCTTTGTTTCTGACTTGGACTTCTTGAGAGGTTTCCTCAGTCTCCTCTCAGCCCCTGAGGTTCACGGACTCAGCCCAAATACACCATGGGACTCATTAAACCCTGATGAGCCATGTCTCACTGTGTAGTTTTTGTCAGGTCTTCCAGATTGTCTTCCAGGGAACTGGGGAGGTTTCCGAGTGCAGGAAGATTACAAAGGGCATCTGATAGAAGTTATTTGAAAGGGTTATTTGAAAGGAAAATCTACGAAAGATGAGAGGAATGAAGGACGTGGTGTAACAGGCAGGGCAGTGGCAGTGCAGTTGCAGGGGAAGATCGGCATTCCTTTGGGATCCCCCTTGTGAAAGGCCATTGGATTGGCAGAGGTCTCTTGGGAGAGAGGACAAGGCCATGTTGCAGTTACCTTTGATAAAGGTACCAAGGGCAACCCAGGGGAGCCCAGGCCGTACAAGCTGCCTTTGGTGAGGCGTGTGCCAGCATCAGAGTCCTCTTGAGTGACACCTCTGGCCACCTAAAAGCCATCCGAAGGGTAACTGCTGCCTGGCCAAGCTGAGAGCCTGCAGTTGTGTGTGAGGAGGCAAAGAGTGGATGTGGTTTCCCTCAGCTTCAGCACAGCTCTTGGAACGGTCTCCCTCAAGGCTGCTGTACCCAAGGGAAGCCATTGCAGCCTGGGTGGGTGGACAAAGAGGAGGGTGAAGCACTTGTGTCAGCAGAGCCAGCTCCAACAGTTGAGGAGCCACCAGGGACATCCCAGGCACCAGGAGATGCAGGTGCCTGCTCCCGGGCTGTCACCTCTGCAGCCACCACGACACCACAAGGAGCAGCATCAGCCAAGGCCCTTCTCCTGCCCCAGTACCCGCAGAGCCAGCAGTGCCACCATGAGTCAGGAATGTTGGGCGCTGGGCCCCCAGGTGAAGGCAGACCAGGTCGACAACACCGCAGGGCTGAGGTGCCTCTAGCCTCTGACAGTGGCAGCAGGAGGCCAGAGAGACGCTGCTGCTGCAGATTTCTTCCAACAATCTTCCTCACTTCTGGCCGCCTTTGATGGATCATAAAGAAGTCATAGGGGAGCCATAGAGAAGTGATAGAGAAGTCTTAGTATCATAGAGTCATAGAATCATAGAATAATTAAGTTGGAAAGGACCTGAAGATCATCTAGTTCCAATCCCCCTGCCGTGGGCAGGGATACCGTATGCTAAACCATATCACCCAAGGCCTCATCCAACCTGGTCTTGAACGCCACCAGGGATGGAGCATTCACAGCCTCCCTGGGCAACCCATTCCAGTGCCTCACCACCCTAACAGGAAAGAATTTTCTTCTTATATCCAATCTAAACTTCCCCTATTTAAGTTTTAACCCATTACCCCTGTCATAGAGGAATCATGCAGGAATCATAGAGGAGTCATAGAAGAGTCAAAAACAGTCATACAGGAGTCATAAAGAAGTCATAGAGGAGTCATAAAGGAGTCATGGAGGAGTCATAGAGGGGTCATAGAGGTGTCATGGAGGAGTCATAGTGAAGTCATAGAGGAGTAATAGAGAAGTCCTAATAGAGTCATAGTGGAGTCATATAGGAGACCTAGTGTCATAGATTCATAGAAGAGCCATAGAGGAGTCAGTGGAGTTATAGAGGAGTCATAGTGGAGTCATAGAGGAGTCATAGAGGAGTCATAGAGGAGTCATAGAGGAGTCATACATCATAGAGAGGAGTCAGAAGGAGTCATAGTAGGAGTCATAGAGGAGTCATAGTAGGAGTCATAGAGTCATAGGAGCCACAGGAGTCATAGTAGGAGTCATAGGAGTCATAGTAGGAGTCATAAAAGAGTCATAGTGGAGTCATATAGGAGACATAGTGTCATAGTATCATAGAGTCATAGAGGAGTCATAGTCATAGAGGAGTCATAGAGGAGTCATAGGAGTCATAGTGGAGTCATAGAGGAGTCATAGTGGAGTCATAGAGGAGTCATAGAGGAGTCCTACTGTCATAGAGGAGTCATAGAGGAGTCATAGAGGAATCATAGAGGAGTCATAGAGGAGTCACAGAGGAGTCATAGATTAGTCATAGAGGAGTCACAGAGGAGTCATAGAATAGTCATGCAGGAGTCATAGCGGAGTCATAGAGCCTTAGAGGAGTCATAGAAGAGACATAGAGTAGTCTTATTGGAGTCACAGAAGAGTCATAGTGGAGTCCTTGAGGAGTCATAGAGTCATAGAGGAGTCATAGAGGAGTCATAGAGGAGTCATACTGTCATAGAGGAGTCATAGTGTCATAGAGGTGTCATAGAGGAGTCATAGAGGAGTCATAGAGGAGTCATAGAGGAGTCAGAGGAGTCATAGAGGAGTCATAGAGGAGTCATAGAGGAGTCATAGAGGAGTCATACAGGAGTCATAGTGGAGACAAAGAAGAGTCATAGGGTAGTCATATTGGAATAATAGAGGAGTCCTAGTGCCATAGATTCATAGAGCAGTCATAGAGGATTCATAGTGGAGTCATAAAGTCGTTATAGAAGAGTCATAGAGGCGTCAGAGACGCGTCATAGAGGAGTCATAGAGGAGTCATAGTAATAGTGGAGTCTTAGAGGAGTCTTAGAGGAGTCATAGAGGAGTCATAGAGGAGTCATAGAGGAGTCATAGAGTAGTCATAGAGGAGTCTTAGAGGAGTCATAGATGAGTCATAGTAGAGTCATCTAGGAGTCATAGGGGAGTCTTAGAGGAATTGTAGGGGAGTGAGTCATGGAGAAGTTGGACATAGAAGAGTCTTACAGTCATAGAGGTGTCTTAGAGTCATAGTGGAGTCATAGAGGAATCAGAGGTGTCATAGGCGCATCATAGAGGAGTCATAGGGGCGTCATTGAGGAGTCTTAGAGGAGTCATAGAGGACTCCTGGAGGGGTCATAGAGGGGTCTTAGGGGACTCTTAGAAAGGTCATTGGCGAGTGTCCTGGCTTTAGCAGTAGCAGTCATTTTTCTCCTTCTTAGTAGCTGGTGCAGCGCGGTGGTTTTGACTTTCGGCCTGGGAACAGAGCTGATAACACCAATGTTTTTAGTTTCTGTGCAAATGTTTTGGTCTGACAAAGGACTTTCTGAGCTTCATGCTCTGCGAGGGAGGAGGGCAATCAGGGAGGAATCTGAGCCAGGACACCTGACCCAAAGTGGCCAAAGAAGTATTCCAAGCCACATCATGTCATGCCTAGGATGTAACAGGGAGTTACCCAGAATGGCTAGAGGACTGCCGGGTTGGACTAGGTATCGGCCGGTGCTTGGTCTGGCTGGGGGGGGGGGTGAGTTATCAGTCGGCTGTTGGTGAGATGTTGTATTCTCTTCCCTTGTTATTTCCTTTATCATTATTATTATTGGTGGTAGCAGTAGTGATGTGTGTTAGACCTTAGTTACTAAACTGTTCTTATCTCAACCCGTGGGAGTTGCATTCTTTTCGATTCTCCTCTCCGTCCCTCTGGGAGTAGGGGGCAGGAAAGAAGGAGGGGAGTGAGTGAACGAGCTGCCTGACTGGTTTTAAACCACAACAGTTCTTTTTGGCGCCTAACCTGGGGCACAAGGGTTGAGATAACGACAGATCTGACCGAATTAATAGTCACTCATCACAATGCCGATTTATTGGCTCTCAGAATTGTTCATCTCACAATTTCAGACTGTTGTAACTTACTTAGAGCCAGTATTTGCTGTCTTAGTGTTTATCAAGTGTGGGGTTTGGGCTAAGGTTCTTGTCTGACTGTACTTTATGGCAATGACTTGTAATATGGGTGGGCTCCAGCAGCAGGGTGGGACGGACGTGGCCGTGGACTTGTACCTGTACCTGTACACTGCTCTTCCCCGTCCTGGCCCTCGTCCTCGCCTCCATCTTCGAGAGGCTGCGGGGAGCCGAGGGGGAATGGCCCAGTTAGCCGGCAGCTGCCGAACTGGCCCGGGAGAGCGGCCCCGGGGACCAAGCGGCGGCGGGAGTGGGGCTGGAGGCCGGCAGGCAGCGGCTGCTGGTGGGGAATGTCAGGGCTGTCGAGGGGTAGAAGGAGGTGGCTGCAGAGCAGTGGGAGAAGGCGGTGGAGGAGCCGAGACCCGTGACCGAGCCCAGCCCCACGACGGCCGAGAGCATTCCCTGGAAGCTGCCAGGCGAGCCCCAGGAGGATGCAGGAGACCACGCAGCATTTCCCAGCAAAGCAGAGGAGGAAGATCTGGACTCAGGAAAAAGGAAGCTGGTGGTGGGAGTGCCGGCAAGCACAGCAGCTACCCCAGTCCCAGTGACAAGTACAGCAGCATCGTTTGAGAGGTCTGAAGGTTTTGAATGGCCTTTGGGTACCCTTGGGACCTGCCTGCTGATTGTGGTGGGGATCAGCATGTTGGCACACACACAGAGTGTGTTCTACCCACCACCATTTTGTCTGATCTCAAAAGTTAAACAGTCGAGTTTGGGTCTTGTCTACGGTTGATACTGGAAGACCAAGAGATTTTCCCCAAGGCTGTACAGTCATGCCTGGCAGGATGTGTGGGACAGTATGGGCAAGTATCTAGTCCACTGGGCCCCTCCAGTGTTTTGGAAGCATCAGAGATGGAAGGCAGCTGTATGGAGTCCCCAGCAACAAGGTGCAGAAACTGCTGAAGGGGACAGTGAATTATTTTGAGCCTGGTGGGCCCATGGCACTTCAGGCCATCAGGGCAGAGATGCAACATAGAGATGGACTCATGATGGAGGGGTGGACTTAGCAATGGATGCTATTGCCCAGGTGATTCACGTGTGTGAACACTGCACACAGCCTCTCCTGTTCTGAAAGACTGTTATAAGAGATGAAACCCGGTATCATGGACCGAATGGACTCAGCAGCTTTATAGGGATTGGTCCATGCACTAAGAAATGATCTCTTTCTCACTGTCTGTGTGTATATATGGATGTATATATGTAAGAGCAATGGCATATTGAAAATGTAGGATCTGAGCATGATGTGAATGGTATGCAATAAGGTCTGGATGCTGGTTTAGCAGTAGCAGTCATATTTCTCCTTCTTAGTAGCTGGTTCAGTGTTGTGTTTTGACTTTCGGCCTGGGAACAGAGCTGATAACACCAATGTTTTTAGTTTTTGCAAAGTCATGTTTACTCTGACCAAGGACTTTGTGAGGCTCATGCTCTGCCAGGGAGGAGGGGAAGCCGGGAGGAAGGAGAGGCAGGACACCTGACCCAAACTGACCAAAGAGGTATTCCATACCACCACACGTCATGCCCAGGATGTAACTGAGAGTTACCTGGAAGGGCTAGGACTCCAGGTTAGAGGAGGTATTGGTCGGTGCTTGGTCAGGCTGTGGGGCGAGTTATCGGTCGGCTGGTGCTGAGGTGATGTATTCTCTTCCCTTGTTACTTCCTTTATCATTATTATCATTGGTGGTAGCAGTAGTGATTTGTGTTATACCTTAGTTACTAAACTGTTCTTATCTCAACCCGTGGGAGTTGCATTCTTTTAAATTCTCCTCTCCGTCCCTCTGGGAGTAGGGGGAGGGCAAGAATTGGGGGAGTGAGTGAATGAGCTGCCTGACTAGTTTTAAACCACGACACTTGCCTTGCCTAGCCTTGCCTGACTTGGCCTGGCCTGGCCTTGCCTTGACGTGCCTTCTTTCTATTGCCTTGCCTTGTAATGCCTCTCCTTGTATTGCCTTGCTGTGCATTGCCTGGCCTTGCCTGGTCTTGCCTGGCTTGGCCTTGCCTGACATTTCCTTGCCTGGCCTTGTCTTGCCTTGCCTGGCCTTGCCTTGCCTTGCCTGGCCTTGCGTTGCCTTGCTTTTACTTGCCTTGCATTTCCTTGCCTTGCCTTGCCTAGACTGGCGTAGCTTGGCCTTGCCTGGCCTTACCTGTCCTTGCCTTGTCTTTCCTTGCCTTGCATTGCCTGGTCTTATATTGCATTGACTTATGTTGCCTGGCCTTTCCTGGCATGGCTTGGCCTGGCCTTGCTTTGCCTTGCATTGAATTGCCTTGCCGTACCTTGCATTGCCTTGACTGTCCTGGCCTAGCCTGGTCTTGCCCTGCTAGACGTGGCCTGTCCTGGCCTTGCCTTGCCTTGCCTTGCCTTGCCTTGCCTGGCATTCCCTAGCCTTGACTTGCCTTGCCTTGCATTGCCCTGCCTTTCATTGCCTTGCCTTGCCTTGCCTTGTCTTGATCTGCCTTGAACTTACTTGCCCTGACTTACCCTGCCTTGCCGTGCCTTGACTTGCCTTGCCTTTCATTGCCATGCCTTGCCTTTCCTGGCATTGCCTTGCCTTACCTTGCCTTGCCTTGATCTGCCTTGAACTTCCTTGCCCTGCCTTGCCCTACCTCTCCGTGCCCTGCCTTACCCTTCCCTGCCCTGCCTGGCCTTGCCTTACCTTGCCTTGCCTTGCCATAACTTGTTTTGCCCTGCCTTGCCTTGCCTTGCCTCGCCTTGCCCTGCCTTGCCTTGCGCATCCTGCCCCTGACTTGCCTTGCCTTTGCAGGGCACTGCAGGTACAGCTGAAAATTCCCTGCCTGTTTCCTTGGTCCATGGTTGAGTTGCTTTGGAGATAAATCTGACTTTACAGCTCTAACACCAAAAGGAACTGTTCACCTTCACGTGCAGCAGACACACAGATCTCTTGCTGTGCCATGTGCACTTGAAAGTTACTGAGGAAAGTATCCATGGGCTGGGAAAGGAAACAGCGCAGGAGGAAATTTTTAGTTAATTGTTGCTCTTCCCTGTAAAACCTGTTGGGCTCTAGCATCTTGTTCCATATTTTCCGTGGTCACTGGAATGGGTTTCATTATTAAAAAAAGTATTCCATTTTCTACTTCCCTGTGTTCCAGGAGAAACAGCAACAAGGGCCTCCCCTTGTGCCACAGCTTGTGACACTGGGCAAGACATGACAAGGAAAACAGATGGGCTGGTACTTGTGGAGAAGCCTGTGGCCTGTAGAGCTTCATCAGGGACAAGGACAGGTTTCTGTGTAAGCACTGACTCAGTTCAGCCCAGCTGTGCTGTAGTGAAGAGCAGCACCCCTCGCTGCCCTGTGCGGAGTCGGGGCTGGGGTGCGTGCTCTCCACCCCTTCTCTCCTGCCTCCTTTGTCTGCAGTGAAACAGAAACTGTGTTCTCTGAAGAAATTCTTTCCCGTGAGGGTGGTGAGACACTGGAACGTGTTTCCCAGAGAAGTCCCCCATGCCTCTTGTGAAACTGTTTAGGATTGCTGAAAGAATCACTGGCACAGATACCAGCAAAAGTGATTTTAATGTGAATTTCTAAAAGCAGGATTCCTCAGGATTTGGTGGCGAGGCCCCACTCCACCATCTACAAAAAGAGATTGTGTCAGACTTGGCAAGGGTTTATCCAGGCCTGGATTCAAGTGATTTATACAGCATTGAACTGAAATCATGTGTATAGAAACTGCAGACAGAAAGGAATAAGGGAGACCCTCTTGTTGAGTCACGAGGTTCAGATTGGATCTCTTTGCTTTCTAAGCTCCCTCTCTGAGAGCAGTCTGCGTGCAGCTGGATTCCATCTTAGTCTCAGGCCTGGTATTCATCTAAAGGATCACAAATGCCAGCTAGCAGCAGTTTGCATTTGTAAACTCAATCGCAGGATTTCTAACAGCACTTGATCACTGAAGCTAATATACACGCAACTGCAATTAAATATCCAACCTAACACAACCCACTGAGATGGAGCTAGATGGCTGTGCACAGATCTAGATGCATCCCTATGCTAAAGCTGCCCTTGGTGCAGTGAAAAGTAAAAGCAGAGCACAATACTCACAGCAGCTCTGGAAGCACTCCTCAGCGGGCGAAGGGCTGAGTGTCAGTGAGCAGCAGGATCGGCCCAGCCAGATGATCCCCCTATTAGCTAAACTGGAGAGTTTAGGGGGCTCTCAGAGATGCCTCACTATGAGGGAGATGCCGCTCACAGCACACTGCGGTCCAGGAGAGCTCAAAGGATCTCTCTCTTGGCACCACCAGTTCTAGGGTCGTCAGGTGACGGGCTTTAGTCATCAGTCAGATTTTATACTGGCCTCAATTCTGTGTCAGATTCAACAGTGCACAACAGCTCTGTTGCAGGCTGTCACAGAATGACTGATCAACCTGAAAGAGCTCCTGGGATGATCAGGGAGTATCCAACTTTCCTGATCTCTGTGTGCTGCTCCCACCTTTGCCAGGCAACCAGAGCTCCTGGTGCAGCCAGGGAGCAGCCAGCAGCCAACTCCTTGCACTGTGCAAAGGCTGGGGCCTAACAGGAACTCCTGGGGAAGCAGAGGGCTCCAGGAAATGGGGGGGAAGTGCGTCAGCACATTCCACCCCGTAACTAAAGTCAGTCCATCTTTCTCAGAGTGGTGTGCTCACCTCTTGCCGCTGTGCCAACAAACAGAGTAGTGCTGAATTCCAGTTATAAATTGAGGGCGATGTTTGGTTGCTTTACTCAATTGTTAAGAATTTCTTAAATGGGTTTAAGTACAATTATATATATGGACAGGTTTCTGCATCAACATAACTTGTCCAGCTGATTTCTATGCTCTAATGTATAGCAGAATGTTTAACAACAAACAGAATAGGATATAAATTAGTGAAATTAAGGTAGGATGTAAAATTCAACTTTAAAGCCCCAGTTGCTGTTGCTGACCATCCAACCAGGGTATCCCACCAGAGATGTTCTCATGCTCAGTGTGTGGACTTGCCAGAGAGAGGTTAATGGTTGGACTCAATGTTCTCAAAGGGCCATTTTCAAATTAATTGATTGATTGTAAGAAACGAAGATTTTTATCCTTAAATCTTTGTATCATCAGAGAAATGGCACTGCAGGAAGGCAGTGTGCCTCCCAGCTGAGGGAGGGAAGATCAGTGCTTGCTTCAGGCTGTTTCCCATGGTGTTTCCCTGGAGCCCCAGGGAGCCCTGGAAGGAGCCCAGCGGGGCAGAGGCAGAGCCACCTTGGGCTGGGCCTCTGCTGCTGAGCTGGGACCGAGGGGAGACCTGCGAGACACAGGGAGCTTAAAGGCACTTGGCAGTGGAGGATGCTGAGGAGGAGGAGGAGGAACCTTCTGAAGGAGAAACCTTCCCAGCCCTGTTTGTGGTAAGGCACTGGGTGCAGGGCAATGCAGCTGCAGTTTCTCTCTGTGTAGATAAGGAGGAGGATGTGCTGCAGAGCAGGGCTTCCCCCTGCACCATGCAGGGACAGGACAAGGCAGGTCCCTTGTCCCGGGGCTGGCTGCAGGGTGTGAATGTGGGTGTGCAGCCAGGGGTGCCCAGCGCTGCCCTTGCAGCAGGGTCCCTGCAGCCCAAAGGCTGTGTGCAGGGGCAGGGACTCTGCTGCCTGCCAGGGTCAGCACTCGGCCTGCCCGGGAGCTCCCCATGGAGCTCGGGGGGGAGCTGTGGGGAAAGGAGAAACCCCTGGCAGGGAAGGGAAGTGCTGGGTGGGTGACGCTGCTCCAATCTGCCGTCACTCTGAGCACTTCTTCAGAGGGTCCCTCTGAAAGACACTGAGGCATCATTTACCTGATAGGGAAGGATGCTGAGCTTTGATGTTTTTCCCTCTTGGTGGGCAGGTTGGGCAGTGGGAGCTGGGAATTTACTTCTCTGCTTTGGGGGAGGCACCGAGAGTCTTGTGAGGGCTTGTGTGAGCTGCTCCTGAGCCCCTGCACAGGCAGGGGTGTGCAGGGCAGAGCTGAGCACACAGCCCATGGCATGGGCTCTGGGAGCACTGAGAGGGAGCAGAGCTGGGCACAGAGCAGCAGCTCCTGGCAGGGACAGCTCCAGGCAGCAGAGATGGATGGGCAGGGAGTGGGGGGAAAGTGCAGCCCAGCCCTGGGGAGGGTGCGTTCAGGCAGCTCTCTTGGGGTCTGGCACTGGAGGTGGCTGCTGGCCGTGCTCTGCTGCACACAGCCCTTTGCTTCTCCCCGTGAGAGCTCTGTGGACTGTCCTTTGAAACCGTTCTCCCCTGGTCTCAGCACAGGACAGATGTTTGTGGGAGTTCTTAAGATCAATTTGTGTGTGAAGGCACCTTACAGGCAGTGCAAGTTTGAGCACAGGGCAAGTGGGAGAGGACTGATGGACACTGCAGCTCTCTTGGTTCTGCAAAGAACTGAGACTTTTTGCCTGATGCAATGCTCTTCTGATTGTACCTAGGAAGAAGCCTCAGCAGTGTAATGACATGACTGGTGATGACGCTGAACCTCTCCTCTCCTGCTAAAATGTGCTCAGTTGTGAATGTGTAAACTGAACTTCTGTATCTGACATCCCTCCTGTCCTAACCTGTCACTGCCTTTTTCTCCTCTGACGGTGCCCCATGCCCAGAGGCAGCAGATGTCCAACGGCAGCTCCATCACCCAGTTCCTCCTCCTGCCATTCGCACACACGCGGGAGCTGCAGCTCTGCCACTTCTGGCTCTTCCTGGGCATCTCCCTGGCTGCGCTCCTGGGCAACGGCCTCATCATCACCAGCACAGCCTGCGACCAGCGCCTCCACACCCCCATGTACTTCTTCCTCCTCAACCTCTCCCTGCTGGACCTGGGCTGCATCTCCACCACTGTCCCCAAATCCATGGCCAATTCCCTCTGGGACACCAGGGCCATCTCCTACACAGGCTGTGCTGCACAGCTCTTTTTCGTTGCCTTTTTCATCTCAGCAGAGTATTTTCTCCTCACTGTCATGTCCTACGACCGCTACGTGGCCATCTGCAAGCCCCTGCACTATGGGACCCTCCTGGGCAGCAGAGCTTGTGTCCACATGGCAGCAGCTGCCTGGGGCAGTGGCTTTCTCACTGCTCTGCTGCACACAGCCAATACATTTTCACTGCCCCTGTGCCGAGGCAATGCTGTGGAGCAGTTCTTCTGTGAAATCCCCCAGATCCTCAAGCTCTCCTGCTCACACTCCTACCTCAGGGAAGTTGGGCTTCTTGTGGTTGGTGTCCCTGATTGCTGTTGGCTGTTTTGTTTTCATTGTGGGGTCCTATGTGCAGATCTTCAGGGCCGTGCTGAGGATGCCCTCTGAGCAGGGACGCCACAAAGCCTTTTCCACGTGCCTCCCTCACCTGGCCGTGCTTTCCCTCTTTGTCAACACTTCTGTCTTTGCCTACCTGAAGCCCCCCTCCATCTCCTCCCCATCCCTGGATCTGGTGGTGTCAGTGCTGTACTCGGTGGTGCCTCCAGCAGTGAACCCCCTCATCTACAGCCTGAGGAACCAGGAGCTCAAGGATGCTGTGAGGAAGCTGGTGACCAGATGTGTTTCAGCAGATATACGCTGCTTGCTTTACCCTGGAAAGGGCTTCCAGTGTAGGTCATGACAGGCCATGTCTGTCTTTCCTGCTTTACATTTGTTTTCCTATTTCAATTTGTGATGATGTTGTCTTCATAGAAATGTCAGTTTTCATCTCCTAATTAAGTTGCCACTCGTGTTGTGTGACCCACAGACTTTGTGTCACTCTGGTCTCTGATTGTATTTAAGGGAAATAAATGATCCTGCAGCAACTTCTTCTCTGTGATATGTCCTCACATGGCAGGAATGAAGGGGAATGAAAGCAGCTTTCTGGCTGCTCCAGCTCTGGGATGGCTGCTCTGTGCCTGCAGCAGGAAGAGCTCTTGGGGAGCCCAAGTGCCGGGGCTGTTGTGCTGGTGTGGGGAGATGGGATGGCATGGGGGGGCTGCAGAGCTCTCAGGATGTCCTGGGCAGGAGAGCAGGTGACACAGAGGTCCCTGCAAAGGACTGGCCTGCAATGGCCCAGGCTGGGACTGCCTGGCTGGGAGCAGTCCATGGGAAAGGTCTGGGTGTCATGCAGCACATACCTTCAAATTCATCACACCCATGACCTTGTGCGAGGAGTAAAAAATCTATAGCAGCTCGGTTCTGGAGGACTGCATGTCGGACTCCTTCTAAGTCCGTAGCCAGATCTGACAAAATACTTGTGGTGATATTTATTTGTTTCCCTGTCCAGCAAGCCAATCTACTTAATTGAGTGAGGGCTCGAGCAGATGCTACACCAGGAGCAAAAATGCTAGCTAGAATAACTTTGGGACGGTCCCAAAGTGTGACAGTATCGTGACAGTCTGGGTCTAACTGTGTGGTTGCTCTTTTGTAGCGTATACGAGTATGCTTGGCCTTAAGAACTGTCATGATATCAGGTGCAAACATTGTTAAATGACCTATATAACATGGTCCTCCTACCGGACTTCTGGGGATTCCTTGCCATGCTCTATCACCACAGATGAGAAAATATCCGTCAGGTAAATGACCTGTTCGGGAGGTAACAACATATTCATGTTTAATGTGTTGACAATAAGCGGTCTCGTTATAGGGTCTGTATGAGGAAACATTAACTGGGCGGTATTGGTTAGGAAGACTTTCAAATTTAAGGCAATTTTGTGCAGGCGCAGAGCCAAGCAGGTTAAACTCTTGGATTTCAGAAACATTCTTGTACCGGGAGAAGTCATAAGAATAATTG
>NW_026915873.1:0-21876 GCF_034315485.1 Pezoporus occidentalis
ACTCCTCTATGACTCCTCTATGACTCCTCTGACTCCTCTATGACTCCTCTGACTCCTCTATGACTCCTCTATGACTCCTCTATGACTCCTCTATGACTCCTCTATGACTCCTCTATGACTCCTCTATGACTCCTCTATGACTCCTCTATGACTCCTCTATGACTCCTCTATGACTCCTCTATGACTCCTCTATGACTCCTCTATGACTCCTCTATGACTCCTCTATGACTCCTCTATGACTCCTCTATGACTCCTCTATGACTCCTCTATGACTCCTCTATGACTCCTCTATGACTCCTCTATGACTCCTCTATGACTCCTCTATGACTCCTCTATGACTCCTCTATGACTCCTCTATGACTCCTCTATGTCTATGACTCCTCTATGACTCCTCTATGACAGTATGACTCCTCTATGACTCCTCTATGACTCCTCTATGACTCCTCTATGACTCCTCTATGACTCCTCTATGACTCCTCTATGACTCCTATATGACTCCTCTATGACTCCTCTACAGTATGACTCCTCTATGACTCCTCTATGACTCCTCTATGACTCCTCTATGACTATGACTCCTCTATGACTCCTCTATGACTCCTCTATGACTCCTCTATGACTCCTCTATGACTCCTCTATGACTCCTCTATGACTCCTCTATGACTCCTCTATGACTCCTCTATGACTCCTCTATGACTCCTCTATGACTCCTCTATGACTCCTCTATGACTCCTCTATGACTCCTCTATGACTCCTCTATGACTCCTCTATGACTCCTCTATGACTCCTCTATGACAGTATGACTCCTCTATGACTCCTCTATGACTCCTCTATGACTCCTCTATGACTCCTCTATGACTCCTCTATGACTCCTCTATGACTCCTCTATGACTCCTCTATGACTCCTCTATGACTCCTCTATGACTCCTCTATGACTCCTCTATGACTCCTCTATGACTCCTCTATGACTCCTCTATGACTCCAGTATGACTCCTCTATGACTCCTCTATGACTCCTCTATGACTCCTCTATGA
The DNA here is from genome assembly GCF_034315485.1 of Pezoporus occidentalis. NCBI lineage: Eukaryota > Metazoa > Chordata > Aves > Psittaciformes > Psittacidae > Pezoporus > Pezoporus occidentalis. The sequence goes on from NW_026915873.1 coordinate 1,032, forward strand.
CTCCTCTATGACTCCTCTATGACTCCTCTATGACTCCTCTATGACTCTATGACTCCTCTATGACTCCTCTATGACTCCTCTATGACTCCTCTATGACTCCTCTATGACTCCTCTATGACTCCTCTATGACTCCTCTATGACTCCTCTATGACTCCTCTATGACTCCTCTATGACTCCTCTATGACTCCTCTATGACTCCTCTATGACTCCTCTATGACTCCTCTATGACTCCTCTATGACTCCTCTATGACTCCTCTATGACTCCTCTATGACTCCTCTATGACTCCTCTATGACTCCTCTATGACTCCTCTATGACTCCTCTATGACTTCTCTATGACTATGACTCCTCTATGACTCCTCTATGACAGTATGACTCCTCTATGACTCCTCTATGACTCCTCTATGACTCCTCTATGACTCCTCTATGACTCCACTATGACTCCTCTATGACTCCTCTATGACAGTATGACTCCTCTATGACTCCTCTATGACTCCTCTATGACAGTATGACTCCTCTATGACTCCTCTATGACTCCTCTATGACTCCTCTATGACTCCTCTATGACTCCTCTATGACTCCTCTATGACTCCTCTATGACTCCTCTATGACAGTATGACTCCTCTATGACTCCTCTATGACAGTATGACTCCTCTATGACTCTCTATCTATGACTCCTCTATGACTCCTCTATGACTCCTCTATGACTCCTCTATGACTCCTCTATGACTCCTCTATGACTATGACTCCTCTATGACTCCTCTATGACTATGACTCCTCTATGACTCCTCTATCTATGACTCCTCTATGACTCCTCTATGACTCCTCTATGACTCCTCTATGACTCCTCTATGACTCCTCTATGACTCCTCTATGACTCCTCTATGACTCCTCTATGACTCCTCTATGACTCCTCTATGACTCCTCTATGACTCCTCTATGACTCCTCTATGACTCCTCTATGACTCCTCTATGACTCCTCTATGACTCCTCTATGACTCTATGACTCCTCTATGACTCCTCTATGACTCCTCTATGACTCCTCTATGACAGTATGACTCCTCTATGACTCCTCTATGACAGTATGACTCCTCTATGACTCCTCTATGACTATGACTCCTCTATGACTCCTCTATGACTCCTCTATGACTCCTCTATGACTCCTCTATGACTCCTCCTCTATGACTCCTCTATGACTCCTCTATGACTCCTCTATGACTCCTCTATGACTCCTCTATGACTCCTCTATGACTCCTCTATGACTCCTCTATGACAGTATGACTCCTCTATGACTCCTCTATGACACCTCTATGACTCCTCTATGACTCCTCTATGACAGTATGACTCCTCTATGACTCCTCTATGACAGTATGACTCCTCTATGACTCCTCTATGACTCCTCTATGACTCCTCTATGACTCCTCTATGACTCCTCTATGACTCCTCTATGACTCCTCTATGACTCCTCTATGACTCCTCTATGACTCCTCTATGACTCCTCTATGACTCCTCTATGACAGTATGACTCCTCTATGACTCCTCTATGACTATGACTCCTCTATGACTCCTCTATGACTCCTCTATGACTCCTCTATGACTCCTCTATGACTCCTCTATGACTCCTCTATGACTCCTCTATGACTCCTCTATGACTCCTCTATCTATGACTCCTCTATGACTCCTCTGACTCCTCTATGACTCCTCTATGACTCCTCTATGACTCCTCTATGACTCCTCTATGACTCCTCTATGACTCCTCTATGACTCCTCTATGACTCCTCTATGACTCCTCTATGACTCCTCTATGACTCCTCTATGACTCCTCTATGACTCCTCCTCTATGACTCCTCTATGACTCCTCTATGACTCCTCTATGACTCCTCTATGACTGACTCCTCTATGACTCCTCTATGACAGTATGACTCCTCTATGACTCCTCTATGACTCCTCTGTGACTCCTCTATGACTCCTCTATGACTCCTCTATGACTCCTCTATGACTCCTCTATGACTCCTCTATGACAGTATGACTCCTCTATGACCTCTCTATGACAGTATGACTCCTCTATGACTCCTCTATGACTCCTCTATGACTCCTCTATGACTCCTCTATGACTCCTCTATGACTCCTCTATGACTCCTCTATGACTCCTCTATGACTCCTCTATGACTCCTCTATGACTCCTCTATGACTCCTCTATGACTCCTCTATGACTCCTCTATGACTCCTCTATGACTCCTCTATGACTCCTCTATGACTCCTCTATGACTCCTCTATGACTCCTCTATGACTCCTCTATGACTCCTCTATGACAGTATGACTCCTCTATGACTCCTCTATGACAGTATGACTCCTCTATGACTCCTCTATGACTGACTCCTCTATGACTCCTCTATGACTCCTCTATGACTCCTCTATGACTCCTCTATGACTCCTCTATGACTCCTCTATGACCCTATGACTCCTCTATGACTCCTCTATGACAGTATGACTCCTCTATGACTCCTCTATGACAGTATGACTCCTCTATGACTCCTCTATGACAGTATGACTCCTCTATGACTCCTCTATGACTCCTCTATGACTCCTCTATGACTCCTCTATGACTCCTCTATGACTCCTCTATGACTCCTCTATGACTCCTCTATGACTCCTCTATGACTCCTCTATGACTCCTCTATGACTCCTCTATGACTCCTCTATGACTCCTCTATGACTCCTCTATGACTCCTCTATGACTCCTCTATGACTCCTCTATGACTCCTCTATGACTCCTCTATGACTCCTCTATGACTCCTCTATGACTCCTCTATGACTCCTCTATGACTCCTCTATGACTCCTCTATGACTCCTCTATGACTCCTCTATGACTCCTCTATGACTCCTCTATGACTCCTCTATGACTCCTCTATGACTCCTCTATGACAGTATGACTCCTCTATGACTCCTCTATGACAGTATGACTCCTCTATGACTCCTCTATGACTCCTCTATGACTCCTCTATGACTCTTCTATGACTCCAATATGACTCCTCTATGACTCCTCTATGACTCCTCTATGACAGTATGACTCCTCTATGACTCCTCTATGACTATGACTCCTCTATGACTCCTCTATGACTCCTCTATGACTCCTCTATGACTCCTCTATGACTCCTCTATGACTCCTCTATGACTCCTCTATGACAGTATGACTCCTCTATGACTCCTCTATGACTCCTCTATGACTCCTCTATGACTCCTCTATGACTCCTCTATGACTCCTCTATGACTCCTCTATGACTCCTCTATGACTCCTCTATGACTCCTCTATGACTCCTCTATGACTCCTCTATGACTCCTCTATGACTCCTCTATGACAGTATGACTCCTCTATGACTCCTCTATGACAATATGACTCCTCTATGACTCCTCTATGACTCCTCTATGACTCCTCTATGACTCCTCTATGACTCCTCTATGACTCCTCTATGACTCCTCTATGACTCCTCTATGACTCCTCTATGACTCCTCTATGACTCCTCTATGACTCCTCTATGACTCCTCTATGACTCCTCTATGACTCCTCGATGACAGTATGACTCCTCTATGACTCCTCTATGACAGTATGACTCCTCTATGACTCCTCTATGACTCCTCTATGACTCCTCTATGACTCCTCTATGACTCCTCTATGACTCCTCTATGACTCCTCTATGACTATGACTCCTCTATGACTCCTCTATGACTCCTCTATGACTCCTCTATGACTCCTCTATGACTCCTCTATGACTCCTCTATGACTCCTCTATGACTCCTCTATGACTCCTCTATGACAGTATGACTCCTCTATGACTCTTCTATGAGAGTATGAATCCTCTATGACTCCTCTATGACAGTATGACTCCTCTATGACTCCTCTATGACAGTATGACTCCTCTATGACTCCTCTATGACAGTATGACTCCTCTATGACTCCTCTATAGTATGACTCCTCTATCTATGACTCCTCTATGACTCCTCTATGACAGTATGACTCCTCTATGACTCCTCTATGACAGTATGACTCCTCTATGACTCCTCTATGACAGTATGACTCCTCTATGACTCCTCTATGACTCCTCTATGACTCCTCTATGACTCCTCTATGACAGTATGACTCCTCTATGACTCCTCTATGACTCCTCTATGACTCCTCTATGACTCCTCTATGACTCCTCTATGACTCCTCTATGACTCCTCTATGACTCCTCTATGACTCCTCTATGACTCCTATGACTATGACTCCTCTATGACTCCTCTATGACTCCTCTATGACTCCTCTATGACAGTATGACTCCTCTATGACTCCTCTATGACAGTATGACTCCTCTATGACTCCTCTATGACTCCTCTATGACTCCTCTATGACTCTATGACGACTCTATGACTCCTCTATGACAGTTTGACTACTCTATGACTCCTCTATGACTCCTCTATGACTCCTCTATGACTCCTCTATGACTCCTCTATGACTCCTCTATGACTCCTCTATGACTCCTCTATGACTCCTCTATGACTCCTCTATGACTCCTCTATGACTCCTCTATGACTCCTCTATGACTCCTCTATGACTCCTCTATGACTCCTCTATGACTCCTCTATGACTCCTCTATGACTCCAGTATGACTCCTCTATGACTCCTCTATGACTCCTCTATGACTCCTCTATGACTCCTCTATGACTCCTCTATGACTCCTCTATGACTCTATGACTCCTCTATGACTCCTCTATGACTCCTCTATGACTCCTCTATGACTCCTCTATGACTCCTCTATGACAGTATGACTCCTCTATGACTCCTCTATGACAGTATGACTCCTCTATGACTCCTCTATGACTCCTCTATGACTCCTCTATGACTCCTCTATGACTCCTCTATGACTCCTCTATGACTCCTCTATGACTCCTCTATGACTCCTCTATGACTCCTCTATGACTCCTCTATGACTCCTCTATGACTCCTCTATGACTCCTCTATGACTCCTCTATGACTCCTCTATGACTCCTCTATGACAGTATGACTCCTCTATGACTCCTCTATGACAGTATGACTCCTCTATGACTCCTCTATGACTCCTCTATGACTCCTCTATGACTCCTCTATGACAGTATGACTCCTCTATGACTCCTCTATGACTCCTCTATGACTCCTCTATGACTCCTCTATGACTCTATGACTCCTCTATGACTCCTCTATGACAGTATGACTCCTCTATGACTCCTCTATGACTCCTCTATGACTCCTCTATGACTCCTCTATGACTCCTCTATGACTCCTCTATGACTCCTCTATGACTCCTCTATGACTCCTCTATGACTCCTCTATGACTCCTCTTGACTCCTCTATGACTCCTCTATGACTCCTCTATGACTCCTCTATGACAGTATGACTCCTCTATGACTCCTCTATGACAGTATGACTCCTCTATGACTCCTCTATGACAGTATGACTCCTCTATGACTCCTCTATGACTCCTCTATGACTCCTCTATGACTCCTCTATGACTCCTCTATGACTCCTCTATGACTCCTCTATGACTCCTCTATGACTCCTCTATGACTCCTCTATGACTCCTCTATGACAGTATGACTCCTCTATGACAGTATGACTCCTCTATGACTCCTCTATGACTCCTCTATGACTCCTCTATGACTCCTCTATGACTCCTCTATGACAGTATGACTCCTCTATGACTCCTCTATGACTCCTCTATGACTCCTCTATGACTCCTCTATGACTCTATGACTCCTCTATGACTCCTCTATGACTCCTCTATGACTCCTCTATGACTCCTCTATGACTCCTCTATGAAAGTATGACTCCTCTATGACTCCTCTATGACTCCTCTATGACTCCTCTATGACTCCTCTATGACTCCTCTATGACTCCTCTATGACAGTATGACTCCTCTATGACTCCTCTATGACTCCTCTATGACTCCTCTATGACTCCTCTATGACTCCTCTATGACTCCTCTATGACTCCTCTATGACTCCTCTATGACTCCTCTATGACTCCTCTATGACTCCTCTATGACTCCTCTATGACTCCTCTATGACTCCTCTATGACTCCTCTATGACTCCTCTATGACTCCTCTATGACTCCTCTATGACTCCTCTATGACTCTATGACTCCTCTATGACTCCTCTATGACTCCTCTATGACTCCTCTATGACTCCTCTATGACTCCTCTATGAAAGTATGACTCCTCTATGACTCCTCTATGACTCCTCTATGACTCCTCTATGACTCCTCTATGACTCCTCTATGACTCCTCTATGACTCCTCTATGACTCCTCTATGACTCCTCTATGACTCCTCTATGACTCCTCTATGACTCCTCTATGACTCCTCTATGACTCCTCTATGACTCCTCTATGACTCCTCTATGACTCCTCTATGACTCCTCTATGACTCCTCTATGACTCCTCTATGACTCCTCTATGACTCCTCTATGACTCCTCTATGACTCCTCTATGACTCCTCTATGACTCCTCTATGACTCCTCTATGACTCCTCTATGACTCCTCTATGACTCCTCTATGACTCCTCTATGACTCCTCTATGACTCCTCTATGACTCCTCTATGACTCCTCTATGACTCCTCTATGACTCCTCTATGACTCCTCTATGACTCCTCTATGACTCCTCTATGACTCCTCTATGACTCCTCTATGACTCCTCTATGACTCCTCTATGACTCCTCTATGACTCCTCTATGACTCCTCTATGACTCCTCTATGACTCCTCTATGACTCCTCTATGACTCCTCTATGACTCCTCTATGACTCCTCTATGACTCCTCTATGACTCCTCTATGACTCCTCTATGACTCCTCTATGACTCCTCTATGACTCCTCTATGACTCTATGACTCCTCTATGACTCCTCTATGACTCCTCTATGACTCCTCTATGACTCCTCTATGACTCCTCTATGACTCCTCTATCTATGACTCCTCTATGACTCCTCTATGACTCCTCTATGACTCCTCTATGACTCCTCTATGACTCCTCTATGACTCCTCTATGACTCCTCTATGACTCCTCTATGACTCCTCTATGACTCCTCTATGACTCCTCTATGACTCCTCTATGACTCCTCTATGACTCCTCTATGACTCCTCTATGACTCCTCTATGACTCCTCTATGACTCCTCTATGACTCCTCTATGACTCCTCTATGACTCCTCTATGACTCCTCTATGACTCCTCTATGACTCCTCTATGACTCCTCTATGACTCCTCTATGACTCCTCTATGACTCCTCTATGACTCCTCTATGACTCCTCTATGACTCCTCTATGACTCCTCTATGACTCCTCTATGACTCCTCTATGACTCCTCTATGACTCCTCTATGACTCCTCTATGACTCCTCTATGACTCCTCTATGACTCCTCTATGACTCCTCTATGACTCCTCTATGACTCTATGACTCCTCTATATCTATGACTCCTCTATGACTCCTCAGTATGACTCCTCTATGACTCCTCTATGACTCCTCTATGACTCCTCTATGACTCCTCTATGACTCTATGACTCCTCTATGACTCCTCTATGACTCCTCTATGACTCCTCTATGACTCCTCTATGACAGTATGACTCCTCTATGACTCCTCTATGACTCCTCTATGACTCCTCTATGACTCCTCTATGACTCCTCTATGACTCCTCTATGACAGTATGACTCCTCTATGACTCCTCTATGACAGTATGACTCCTCTATGACTCCTCTATGACTCCTCTATGACTCCTCTATGACTCCTCTATGACAGTATGACTCCTCTATGACTCCTCTATGACTCCTCTATGACTCCTCTATGACTCCTCTATGACTCCTCTATGACTCCTCTATGACTCCTCTATGACTCCTCTATGACTCCTCTATGACTCCTCTATGACTCCTCTATGACTCCTCTATGACTCCTCTATGACTCCTCTATGACTCCTCTGTGACTCCTCTGTGACTCCTCTATGACAGTATGACTCCTCTATGACTCCTCTATGACAGTATGACTCCTCTGTGACTCCTCTGTGACTCCTCTATGACTCCTCTATGACTCCTCTATGACTCCTCTATGACTCCTCTATGACTCCTCTATGACTCCTCTATGACTCCTCTATGACTCCTCTATGACTCCTCTATGACTCCTCTATGACTATGACTCCTCTATGACTCCTCTATGACTCCTCTATGACTATGACTCCTCTATGACTCCTCTATGACTCCTCTATGACTCCTCTATGACTCCTCTATGACTCCTCTATGACTCCTCTATGACTCCTCTATGACTCCTCTATGACTCCTCTATGACTCCTCTATGACTCCTCTATGACTCCTCTATGACTCCTCTATGACTCCTCTATGACTCCTCTATGACTCCTCTATGACTCCTCTATGACTCCTCTATGACTCCTCTATGACTCCTCTATGACTCCTCTATGACTCCTCTATGACTCCTCTATGACTCCTCTATGACTCCTCTATGACTCCTCTATGACTCCTCTATGACTCCTCTATGACTCCTCTATGACTATGACTCCTCTATGACTCCTCTATGACTCCTCTATGACTCCTCTATGACTCCTCTATGACTCCTCTATGACTCCTCTATGACTCCTCTATGACTCCTCTATGACAGTATGACTCCTCTATGACTCCTCTATGACTCCTCTATGACTCCTCTATGACTCCTCTATGACTCCTCTATGACTCCTCTATGACTCCTCTATGACTCCTCTATGACTCCTCTATGACTCCTCTATGACTCCTCTATGACTCCTCTATGACTCCTCTATGACTCCTCTATGACAGTATGACTCCTCTATGACTCCTCTATGACTCCTCTATGACTCCTCTATGACTCCTCTATGACTCCTCTATGACTCCTCTATGACTCCTCTATGACTCCTCTATGACTCCTCTATGACTCCTCTATGACTCCTCTATGACTCCTCTATGACTCCTCTATGACTCCTCTATGACTCCTCTATGACTCCTCTATGACAGTATGACTCCTCTATGACTCCTCTATGACTCCTCTATGACTCCTCTATGACTCCTCTATCTATGACTCCTCTATGACTCCTCTATGACTATGACTCCTCTATGACTCCTCTATGACTCCTCTATGACTCCTCTATGACTCCTCTATGACTCCTCTATGATGACTCCTCTATGACTCCTCTATGACTCCTCTATGACTCCTCTATGACTCCTCTATGACTCCTCTATGACTCCTCTATGACTCCTCTATGACTCCTCTATGACTCCTCTATGACTCCTCTATGACTCCTCTATGACTCCTCTATGACTATGACTCCTCTATGACTCCTCTATGACTCCTCTATGACTCCTCTATGACTCCTCTATGACTCCTCTATGACTCCTCTATGACTCCTCTATGACTCCTCTATGACTCCTCTATGACTCCTCTATGACTCCTCTATGACTCCTCTATGACTCCTCTATGACTCCTCTATGACTCCTCTATGACTCCTCTATGACTCCTCTATGACTCCTCTATGACTCCTCTATGACTCCTCTATGACTCCTCTATGACTCCTCTATGACTCCTCTATGACTCCTCTATGACTCCTCTATGACTCCTCTATGACTCCTCTATGACTCCTCTATGACTCCTCTATGACTCCTCTATGACTCCTCTATGACTCCTCTATGACTCCTCTATGACTCCTCTATGACTCCTCTATGACTCCTCTATGACTCCTCTATGACTCCTCTATGACTCCTCTATGACTCCTCTATGACTCCTCTATGACAGTATGACTCCTCTATGACTCCTCTATCACTCCTCTATGACTCCTCTATGACTCCTCTATGACTCCTCTATGACTCCTCTATGACTCCTCTATGACTCCTCTATGACTCCTCTATGACTCCTCTATGACTCCTCTATGACTCCTCTATGACTCCTCTATGACTCCTCTATGACTCCTCTATGACTCCTCTATGACTCCTCTATGACTCCTCTATGACTCCTCTATGACTCCTCTATGACTCCTCTATGACTCCTCTATGACTCCTCTATGACTCCTCTATGACTCCTCTATAGTATGACTCCTCTATGACTCCTCTATGACTCCTCTATGACTCCTCTATGACTCCTCTATGACTCCTCTATGACTCCTCTATGACTCCTCTATGACTCCTCTATGACTCCTCTATGACTCCTCTATGACTCCTCTATGACTCCTCTATGACTCCTCTATGACTCCTCTATCTATGACTCCTCTATGACTCCTCTATGACAGTATGACTCCTCTATGACTCCTCTATGACTCCTCTATGACTCCTCTATGACTCCTCTATGACTCCTCTATGACTCCTCTATGACTATGACTCCTCTATGACTCCTCTATGACTCCTATGACTATGACTCCTCTATGACTCCTCTATGACTCCTCTATGACTCCTCTATGACTCCTCTATGACTCCTCTATGACTCCTCTATGACTCCTCTATGACTCCTCTATGACTCCTCTATGACTCCTCTATGACTCCTCTATGACTCCTCTATGACTCCTCTATGACTCCTCTATGACTCCTCTATGACTCCTCTATGACTCCTCTATGACAGTATGACTCCTCTATGACTCCTCTATGACTCCTCTATGACTCCTCTATGACTCCTCTATGACTCTCTCTATGACTCCTCTATGACTCCTCTATGACTCCTCTATGACTCCTCTATGACTCCTCTATGACTCCTCTATGACTCCTCTATGACTCCTCTATGACTCCTCTATGACTCCTCTATGACTCCTCTATGACAGTATGACTCCTCTATGACTCCTCTATGACTCCTCTATGACTCCTCTATGACTCCTCTATGACTCCTCTATGACTCCTCTATGACTCCTCTATGACTCCTCTATGACTCCTCTATGACTCCTCTATGACTCCTCTATGACTCCTCTATGACTCCTCTATGACTCCTCTATGACTCCTCTATGACTCCTCTATGACTCCTCTATGACTCCTCTATGACTCCTCTATGACTCCTCTATGACTCCTCTATGACTCCTCTATGACTCCTCTATGACTCCTCTATGACTCCTCTATGACTCCTCTATGACTCCTCTATGACTCCTCTATGACTCCTCTATGACTCCTCTATGACTCCTCTATGACTCCTCTATGACTCCTCTATATGACTCCTCTATGACTCCTCTATGACTCCTCTATGACTCCTCTATGACTCCTCTATGACTCCTCTATGACTCCTCTATGACTCCTCTATGACTCCTCTATGACTCCTCTATGACTCCTCTATGACTCCTCTATGACTCCTCTATGACTCCTCTATGACTCTCTCTATGACTCCTCTATGACTCCTCTATGACTCCTCTATGACTCCTCTATGACGACTCTATGACTCCTCTATGACTCCTCTATGACTCCTCTATGACTCCTCTATGACTCCTCTATGACTCCTCTATGACTCCTCTATGACTCCTCTATGACTCCTCTATGACTCCTCTATGACTCCTCTATGACTCCTCTATGACTCCTCTATGACTCCTCTATGACTCCTCTATGACTCCTCTATGACTCCTCTATGACTCCTCTATGACTCCTCTATGACTCCTCTATGACTCCTCTATGACTCCTCTATGACTCCTCTATGACTCCTCTATGACTCCTCTATGACTCCTCTATGACTCCTCTATGACTCCTCTATGACTCCTCTATGACTCCTCTATGACTCCTCTATGACTGACTCCTCTATGACTCCTCTATGACTCCTCTATGACTCCTCTATGACTCCTCTATGACTCCTCTATGACTCCTCTATGACTCCTCTATGACTCCTCTATGACTCCTCTATGACTCCTCTATGACTCCTCTATGACTCCTCTATGACTCCTCTATGACTCCTCTATGACTCCTCTATGACTCCTCTATGACTATGACTCCTCTATGACTCCTCTATGACTCCTCTATGACTCCTCTATGACTCCTCTATGACTCCTCTATGACTCCTCTATGACTCCTCTATGACTCCTCTATGACTCCTCTATGACTCCTCTATGACTCCTCTATGACTCCTCTATGACTCCTCTATGACTCCTCTATGACTCCTCTATGACTCCTCTATGACTCCTCTATGACTCCTCTATGACTCCTCTATGACTCCTCTATGACTCCTCTATGACTCCTCTATGACTCCTCTATGACTCCTCTATGACTCCTCTATGACTCCTCTATGACTCCTCTATGACTCCTCTATGACTCCTCTATGACTCCTCTATGACTCCTCTATGACTCCTCTATGACTCCTCTATGACTCCTCTATGACTCCTCTATGACTCCTCTATGACTCCTCTATGACTCCTCTATGACTCCTCTATGACTCCTCTATGACTCCTCTATGACAGTATGACTCCTCTATGACTCCTCTATGACTCCTCTATGACTCCTCTATGACTCCTCTATGACTCCTCTATGACTCCTCTATGACTCCTCTATGACTCCTCTATGACTCCTCTATGACTCCTCTATGACTCCTCTATGACTCCTCTATGACTCCTCTATGACTATGACTCCTCTATGACTCCTCTATGACTCCTCTATGACTCCTCTATGACTCCTCTATGACTCTCTCTATGACTCCTCTATGACTCCTCTATGACTCCTCTATGACTCCTCTATGACTCCTCTATGACTCCTCTATGACTCCTCTATGACTCCTCTATGACTCCTCTATGACTCCTCTATGACTCCTCTATGACTCCTCTATGACTCCTCTATGACTCCTCTATGACTCCTCTATGACTCCTCTATGACTCCTCTATGACTCCTCTATGACTCCTCTATGACTCCTCTATGACTCCTCTATGACTCCTCTATGACTCCTCTATGACTCCTCTATGACTCCTCTATGACTCCTATGTATGACTCCTCTATGACTCCTCTATGACTCCTATGACTCCTCTATGACTCCTCTATGACTCCTCTATGACTCCTCTATGACTCCTCTATGACTCTCTCTATGACTCCTCTATGACTCCTCTATGACTCCTCTATGACTCCTCTATGACTCCTCTATGACTCCTCTATGACTCCTCTATGACTCCTCTATGACTCCTCTATGACTCCTCTATGACTCCTCTATGACTCCTCTATCTATGACTCCTCTATGACTCCTCTATGACTCCTCTATGACTCCTCTATGACTCCTCTATGACTCCTCTATGACTCCTCTATGACTCCTCTATGACTCCTCTATGACTCCTCTATGACTCCTCTATGACTCCTCTATGACTCCTCTATGACTCCTCTATGACTCCTCTATGACTCCTCTATGACTCCTCTATGACTCCTCTATGACTCCTCTATGACTCCTCTATGACTCCTCTATGACTCCTCTATGACTCTATGACTATGACTCCTCTATGACTCCTCTATGACTCCTCTATGACAGTATGACTCCTCTATGACTCCTCTATGACTCCTCTATGACTCCTCTATGACTCCTCTATGACTCCTATGACTCCTCTATGACTCCTCTATGACTCCTCTATGACTCCTCTATGACTCCTCTATGACTCCTCTATGACTCCTCTATGACAGTATGACTCCTCTATGACTCCTCTATGACTCCTCTATGACTCCTCTATGACTCCTCTATGACTCCTCTATGACTCCTCTATGACTCCTCTATGACTCCTCTATGACTCCTCTATGACTCCTCTATGACTCCTCTATGACTCCTCTATGACTCCTCTATGACTCCTCTATGACTCCTCTATGACTCCTCTATGACTCCTCTATGACTCCTCTATGACTCCTCTATGACTCCTCTATGACTCCTCTATGACTCCTCTATGACTCCTCTATGACTCCTCTATGACTCCTCTATGACTCCTCTATGACTCCTCTATGACTCTCTATCTATGACTCCTCTATGACTACTCTATGACTCCTCTATGACTCCTCTATGACTCCTCTATGACAGTATGACTCCTCTATGACTCCTCTATGACTCCTCTATGACTCCTCTATGACTCCTCTATGACTCCTCTATGACTATTCTATGACTCCTCTATGACTCCTCTATGACTCCTCTATGACTCCTCTATGACTCCTCTATGACTCCTCTATATGACTCCTCTATGACTCCTCTATGACTCCTCTATGACTCCTCTATGACTCCTCTATGACTCCTCTATGACTCCTCTATGACTCCTCTATGACTCCTCTATGACTCCTCTATGACTCCTCTATGACTCCTCTATGACTCCTCTATGACTCCTCTATGACTCCTCTATGACTCCTCTATGACTCCTCTATGACTCCTCTATGACTCCTCTATGACTCCTCTATGACTCCTCTATGACTCCTCTATGACTCCTCTATGACTCCTCTATGACTCCTCTATGACTCCTCTATGACTCCTCTATGACTCCTCTATGACTCCTCTATGACTCCTCTATGACTATGACTCCTCTATGACTCCTCTATGACTCCTCTATGACTCCTCTATGACTCCTCTATGACTCCTCTATGACTCCTCTATGACTCCTCTATGACTCCTCTATGACTCCTCTATGACAGTATGACTCCTCTATGACTCCTCTATGACTCCTCTATGACTCCTCTATGACTCCTCTATGACTCCTCTATGACTCCTCTATGACTATGACTCCTCTATGACTCCTCTATGACTCCTCTATGACTCCTCTATGACTCCTCTATGACTCCTCTATGACTCCTCTATGACTCCTCTATGACTCCTCTATGACTCCTCTATGACTCCTCTATGACTCCTCTATGACTCCTCTATGACTCCTCTATGACTCCTCTATGACTCCTCTATCTATGACTCCTCTATGACTCCTCTATGACTCCTCTATGACTCCTCTATGACTCCTCTATGACTCCTCTATGACTCCTCTATGACTCCTCTATGACTCCTCTATGACTCCTCTATGACTCCTCTATGACTGCTCTATGACTCCTCTATGACTCCTCTATGACTCCTCTATGACTCCTCTATGACAGTATGACTCCTCTATGACTCCCGTATGACTCGTCTATGACTCCTCTATGACTCCTCTATGACTCCTCTATGACTCCTCTATGACCTCTATCTATGACTCCTCTATGACTCCTCTATGACTCCTCTATGACTCCTCTATGACTCCTCTATGACTCCTCTATGACTCCTCTATGACTCCTCTATGACTCCTCTATGACTCCTCTATGACTCCTCTATGACTCCTCTATGACTCCTCTATGACTCCTCTATGACTCCTCTATGACTCCTCTATGACTCCTCTATGACTCCTCTATGACTCCTCTATGACTCCTCTATGACTCCTCTATGACTCCTCTATGACTCCTCTATGACTCCTCTATGACTCCTCTATGACTCCTCTATGACTCCTCTATGACTCCTCTATGACTCCTCTATGACTCCTCTATGACTCCTCTATGACTCCTCTATGACTCCTCTATGACTCCTCTATGACTCCTCTATGACTCCTCTATGACTCCTCTATGACTCCTCTATGACTCCTCTATGACTCCTCTATGACTCAGTATGACTCCTCTATCTATGACTCCTCTATGACTCCTCTATGACAGTATGACTCCTCTATGACTCCTCTATGACTATGACTCCTCTATGACTCCTCTATCTATGACTCCTCTATGACTCCTCTATGACTCCTCTATGACTCCTCTATGACTCCTCTATGACTCCTCTATGACTCCTCTATCTATGACTCCTCTATCTATGACTCCTCTATGACTCTCTCTATGACTCCTCTATGACTCCTCTATGACTCCTCTATGACTCCTCTATGACTCCTCTATGACTCCTCTATGACTCCTCTATGACTCCTCTATGACTCCTCTATGACTCCTCTATGACTCCTCTATGACTCCTCTATGACTCCTCTATGACTCCTCTATGACTCCTCTATGACTCCTCTATGACTCCTCTATGACTCCTCTATGACTCCTCTATGACTCCTCTATGACTCCTCTATGACTCCTCTATGACTCCTCTATGACTCCTCTATGACTCCTCTATGACTCCTCTATGACTCCTCTATGACTCCTCTATGACTCCTCTATGACTCCTCTATCTATGACTCCTCTATGACTCCTCTCTATGACTCCTCTATGACTCCTCTATGACTCCTCTATGACTCCTCTATGACTCCTCTATGACTCCTCTATGACTCCTCTATGACTCCTCTATGACTCCTCTATGACTCCTCTATGACTCCTCTATGACTCCTCTATGACTCCTCTATGACTCCTCTATGACTCCTCTATGACTCCTCTATGACTCCTCTATGACTCCTCTATGACTCCTCTATGACTCCTCTATGACTCCTCTATGACTCCTCTATGACTCCTCTATGACTCCTCTATGAATCCTCTATGACTCCTCTATGACTCCTCTATGACTCCTCTATGACAGTATGACTCCTCTATGACTCCTCTATGACTCCTCTATGACTCCTCTATGACTCCTCTATGACTCCTCTATGACTCCTCTATGACTCCTCTATGACTCCTCTATGACTCCTCTATGACTCCTCTATGACTCCTCTATGACTCCTCTATGACTCCTCTATGACTCCTCTATGACTCCTCTATGACTCCTCTATGACTCCTCTATGACTCCTCTATGACTCCTCTATGACTCCTCTATGACTCCTCTATGACTCCTCTATGACTCCTCTATGACTCCTCTATGACTCCTCTATGACTCCTCTATGACTCCTCTATGACTCCTCTATGACTCCTCTATGACTCCTCTATGACTCCTCTATCTATGACTCCTCTATGACTCCTCTATGACTCCTCTATGACTCCTCTATGACTCCTCTATGACTCCTCTATGACTCTATGACTCCTCTATGACTCCTCTATCTATGACTCCTCTATGACTCCTCTATGACTCCTCTATGACTCCTCTATGACTCCTCTATGACTCCTCTATGACTCCTCTATGACTCCTCTATATATGACTCCTCTATGACTCCTCTATGACTCCTCTATGACTCCTCTATGACTCCTCTATGACTCCTCTATGACTCCTCTATGACTCCTCTATGACTCTATGACTCCTCTATGACTCCTCTATGACTCCTCTATGACTCCTCTATGACTCCTCTATGACTCCTCTATGACTCCTCTATGACTCCTCTATGACTCTATGACTCCTCTATGACTCCTCTATGACTCCTCTATGACTCCTCTATGACTCCTCTATGACTCCTCTATGACTCCTCTATGACTCCTCTATGACTCCTCTATGACTCCTCTATGACTCCTCTATGACTCCTCTATGACTCCTCTATGACTCCTCTATGACTCCTCTATGACTCCTCTATGACTCCTCTATGACTCCTCTATGACTCCTCTATGACTCCTCTATGACTCCTCTATGACTCCTCTATGACTCCTCTATGACTCCTCTATGACTCCTCTATGACTCCTCTATGACTCCTCTATGACTCCTCTATGACTCCTCTATGACTCCTCTATGACTCCTCTATGACTCCTCTATGACTCCTCTATGACTCCTCTATGACTCCTCTATGACTCCTCTATGACTCCTCTATGACTCCTCTATGACTCCTCTATGACTCCTCTATGACTCCTCTATGACTCCTCTATGACTCCTCTATGACTCCTCTATGACTCCTCTATGACTCCTCTATGACTCCTCTATGACTCCTCTATGACTCCTCTATGACTCCTCTATGACTCCTCTATGACTCCTCTATGACTCCTCTATGACTCCTCTATGACTCCTCTATGACTCCTCTATGACTCCTCTATGACTCCTCTATGACTCCTCTATGACTCCTCTATGACTCCTCTATGACTCCTCTATGACTCCTCTATGACTCCTCTATGACTCCTCTATGACTCCTCTATGACTCCTCTATG
This sequence comes from Pezoporus occidentalis, assembly GCF_034315485.1. NCBI lineage: Eukaryota > Metazoa > Chordata > Aves > Psittaciformes > Psittacidae > Pezoporus > Pezoporus occidentalis. The sequence goes on from NW_026915873.1 coordinate 18,995, forward strand.
ACTCCTCTATGACTCCTCTATGACTCCTCTATGACTCCTCTATGACTCCTCTATGACTCCTCTATGACTCCTCTATGACTCCTCTATGACTCCTCTATGACTCCTCTATGACTCCTCTATGACTCCTCTATGACTCCTCTATGACTCCTCTATGACTCCTCTATGACTCTATGACTCCTCTATGACTCCTCTATGACTCCTCTATGACTCCTCTATGACTCCTCTATGACAGTATGACTCCTCTATGACTCCTCTATGACTCCTCTATGACTCCTCTATGACTCCTCTATGACTCCTCTATGACTCCTCTATGACTCCTCTATGACTCCTCTATGACTCCTCTATGACTCTCTATCTATGACTCCTCTATGACTCCTCTATGACTCCTCTATGACTCCTCTATGACTCCTCTATGACTCCTCTATGACTCCTCTATGACTCCTCTATGACTCCTCTATGACTCCTCTATGACTCCTCTATGACTCCTCTATGACTCCTCTATGACTCCTCTATGACTCCTCTATGACTCCTCTATGACTCCTCTATGACTCCTCTATGACTCCTCTATGACTCCTCTATGACTCCTCTATGACTCCTCTATGACTCCTCTATGACTCCTCTATGACTCCTCTATGACTATGACTCCTCTATGACTCCTCTATGACAGTATGACTCCTCTATGACTCCTCTATGACTCCTCTATGACTCCTCTATGACTCCTCTATGACTCCTCTATGACTCCTCTATCTATGACTCCTCTATGACTCCTCTATGACTCCTCTATGACTCCTCTATGACTCCTCTATGACTCCTCTATGACTCCTCTATGACTCCTCTATGACTCCTCTATGACTCCTCTATGACTCCTCTATGACTCCTCTATGACTCCTCTATGACTCCTCTATGACTCCTCTATGACTCCTCTATGACTCCTCTATGACTCCTCTATGACTCCTCTATGACTCCTCTATGACTCCTCTATGACTCCTCTATGACTCCTCTATGACTCCTCTATGACTCCTCTATGACTCCTCTATGACTCCTCTATGACTCCTCTATGACTCCTCTATGACTCCTCTATGACTCCTCTATGACTCCTCTATGACTCCTCTATGACTCCTCTATGACTCCTCTATGACTCCTCTATGACTCCTCTATGACTCCTCTATGACTCCTCTATGACTCCTCTATGACTCCTCTATGACTCCTCTATGACTCCTCTATGACTCCTCTATGACTCCTCTATGACTCCTCTATGACTCCTCTATGACTCCTCTATGACTCCTCTATGACTCCTCTATGACTCCTCTATGACTCCTCTATGACTCCTCTATGACTCCTCTATGACTCCTCTGACAGTATGACTCCTCTATGACTCCTCTATGACTCCTCTATGACTCCTCTATGACTCCTCTATGACTCCTCTATGACTCCTCTATGACTCCTCTATCTATGACTCCTCTATGACTCCTCTATGACTCTCTATGACTCCTCTATGACTCCTCTATGACTCCTCTATGACTCCTCTATGACTCCTCTATGACTCCTCTATGACTCCTCTATGACTCCTCTATGACTCCTCTATGACTCCTCTATGACTCCTCTATGACTCCTCTATGACTCCTCTATGACTCCTCTATGACTCCTCTATGACTCCTCTATGACTCCTCTATGACTCCTCTATGACTCCTCTATGACTCCTCTATGACTCCTCTATGACTCCTCTATGACTCCTCTATGACTCCTCTATGACTCCTCTATGACTCCTCTATGACTCCTCTATGACTCCTCTATGACTCCTCTATGACTCCTCTATGACTCTCTATGACTCCTCTATGACTCCTCTATGACTCCTCTAGGACTCCTCTATGACTCCTCTATGACTCCTCTATGACTCCTCTAGGACTCCTCTATGACTCCTCTATGACTCCTCTATGACTCCTCTATGACTCCTCTATGACTCCTCTATGCCAGTATGACTCCTCTATGACTCCTCTATGACTCCTCTATGACTCCTCTATGACTCCTCTATGACTCCTCTATGACTCCTCTATGACTCCTCTATGACTCCTCTATGACTCCTCTATGACAGTATGACTCCTCTATGACTCCTCTATGACTCCTCTATGACTCCTCTATGACTCCTCTATGACTCCTCTATGACTCCTCTATGACTCCTCTATGACTCCTCTATGACTCCTCTATGACTCCTCTATGACTCCTCTATGACTCCTCTATGACTCCTCTATGACTCCTCTATGACTCCTCTATGACTCCTCTATGACTCCTCTATGACTCCTCTATGACTCCTCTATCTATGACTCCTCTATGACTCCTCTATGACTCCTCTATGACTCCTCTATGACTCCTCTATGACTCCTCTATGACTCCTCTATGACTCCTCTATGACTCCTCTATGACTCCTCTATGACTCCTCTATGACTCCTCTATGACTCCTCTATGACTCCTCTATGACTCCTCTATGACTCCTCTATGACTCCTCTATGACTCCTCTATGACTCCTCTATGACTCCTCTATGACTCCTCTATGACTCCTCTATGACTCCTCTATGACTCCTCTATGACTCCTCTATGACTCCTCTATGACTCCTCTATGACTCCTCTATGACTCCTCTATGACTCCTCTATGACTCCTCTATGACTCCTCTATGACTCCTCTATGACAGTATGACTCCTCTATATATGACTCCTCTATGACTCCTCTATGACTCCTCTATGACAGTATGACTCCTCTATGACTCCTCTATGACTCCTCTATGACTCCTCTATGACTCCTCTATGACTATGACTCCTCTATGACTCCTCTATGACTCCTCTATGACTCCTCTATGACTTCTCTATGACTCCTCTAGGACTCCTCT
>NW_026915874.1:0-50133 GCF_034315485.1 Pezoporus occidentalis
ATACTCCAAATCCTGCTGAAAGCCGGTTTTGCCATAAAACGGAGTAGGGTGAAGGGACCTGCACAGGAGATTCAATTTTGAGGAATAAAACGGCAAGATGGATGTAGCCAGATCCTCACAGATGTGATCAACAAGATAACAGCAATGTCTCCACCAACTAATAAGAAAGAAACACAAGCTTCCTTGGGTGCTGTGGGGATCTGGAGAATGCACATCCCAAATTACAGTTTGATTGTAAGCTCTCTCTGTCATGTGACCAGGAAGAAAAATGATTTTAAATGGGCTACTGCATGAACTATCTCTCCTTTAATTTGCTCAAAGGCAAGTTATTTCAGCCCATGATACTTCATGCCATCAGGCCAGAGATGCAAGATATAGATGGCTCGTGGTCAAGGGGTGGACTTAACAACAGACACTATTGCCCAGGTTATTCACGACTGTGAAACATGTGCTACAATTAAGCAAGCTAAACAGTTAAAGCCTCTTTGGTATGGAGGATGACGGCTGAAGTACAAATATGGGGTGGCCTGGCAGATTGATTATATGACATTCCCACCAACCCTCCAAGGCAAGCACCGTTTCCTTATCGTGGTGGAAGCAACCACCAGAGTGCTGGAAACGTATGCTGTGCCTCATGCCACTGCCCAGAACACTATCCTGGACCTTGAGAAACAGATTTTGTGGTGACACGGCACCCCAGAGAGAACTGAGTCAGACAATGGGACTCATTTCTGGAATTACCTTACAGTCAGTTAGGCCAAAGTGCATGGCATCGAGTGGGTATATCACATTCCCTACCATGCACCAGCCTCTGGGAAAATCTAACAGTACAATGGGCTGTTAAAAACTACATTGTGAGCAATGGGTGGTGGGACTTTCAACCATTGGGATACACATTTACCAAAAACCACCTGGTTGGTTAACACCAGAGGATCTGCCAACAGGGCTGGCCCAGCCCAGTCAGTACTTTTACATACTGTAGAAGGGGATAAAGTTCCTGTGGTGCACATAAAGAATTTGCTGGGGAAGACAGTCTGGGTTATTCCTGCTTCAGGTAGTGCAAACCCACTCGTGGGATTGCTTTTGCTCAGGGACCTGGATATACTTCGTGAGTAATGCAGGAGGATGAGGAATTCCAATGTGTACCTCAAGGAGATTTGATTTTAGGGGAAAGCAGCCAATGAACTCACAGTATCACACAGTATCACAGTATGCTAGAGATTGGAAGGGACCTCAAAAGATCATCTAGTCCAATCCCCCTGCCAGAGCAGGAACACCTAGATAATGTTACACAGGAATGTGCCCAGGCGGGTTTTGAATGTCTCCAGGGAAGGAGACTCCACAACCTCCCTGGGCAGCCTGTTCCAGTGTTCCGTCACCCTCACTGAGAAGAAGTTTCTTCTCAAGTTTAAGTGGAACCTCTTGTGTTCCAGTTTGTACCCATTACCCCTTGTCCTATCATTGTTTGCCACTGAGTAGAGCCTGGCTCCATCCTCGTGGCACTCCCCCTTTATATATTTATATACACTAATAAGGTCACCCCTCAGTCTCCTCTTCTCCAAACTATAGAGACCCAGCTTCCTCAGTCTTTCCTCATAAGGAAGATGCTCCACTCCCTTAATCATCTTCGCTGCCCTGTGCTGGACTCTCTCCAGCAGGTCCCTGTCCTTCTTGAACTGAGGGGCCCAGAACTGGACACAATATTCCAGATGCGGTCTCACCAGGGCAGAGTAGAGGGGAAGGAGGACCTCTCTCGATCTACTAACCACCCCCCTTCTAATACACCCCAGGATGACATTGGCCTTCTTGGCCACAAGGGCACAGTGTTGGCTCATGGTCATCCTGTCGTCCACTAGGACTCCCAGGTCCCTCTCCCCTACACTGCTCTCTAACAGGTCGTTCCCTAACCTATACTGGAACCTGGGGTTGTTCCTGCCCAGACACAGGACTCTACACTTTCCCTTGTTATATTTCATCAAGTTATTCCCTGCCCAACTCTCCAGCCTGTCCAGGTCTCGCTGGATGGCAGCAGAGCCTTCTGGCGTGTCAGCCACTCCTCCCACCTTAGTGTCATCAGCAAACTTGCTGATAGTACACTCAGTTCCCTAATCTAAATCGTTGATGAATATATTAAATAATACTAGTCCCAGTACTGACCCTTGCGGCACTCCACTAGATACAGGCTTGCAAGTAGACTCCGCCCCATAGACTACAACTCTCTGGCTTCTCTCCTTCAGCCAGTTCACAGTCCACCTCACTACCTGATCATCCAGACCACACTTCCTCAATTTAGCTGTGAGAATGCTGTGGGAGACTGTGTCAAATGCTTTGCTGAAGTCAAGGTAGACCACATGCACGGCTCTGCCATCATCCATCCACTGTGTTATTTCCTCATAAAAGGCTAAGAGATTGGTCAAACATGATTTCCCCCTGGTGAAGCCATGTTGACTGCCCCTCATAACCCTCTTATCCTTGATATGCCTTAAGATGGCACCAAGGATAAGGTGTTCCATCACTTTCCCAGGGATGGAGGTGAGGCTGACCGGTCTATAGTTACCCGGGTCCTCCTTCTTGCCCTTTTTGAAGACTGGAGTGACATTTGCTTTCCTCCAGTCCTCAGGCACCTCTCCCGTTTCCCAAGACTTAGTAAAGATGATGGAGAGTGGCCTAGCAATGACTTCCGCCAGTTCCCTCAGCACCCGCGGGTGCATCCCATCTGGACCCATGGATTTGTGGTTGTCCAGATTGCTCAACTGGTCTCTAACCCGTTCCTCATCGACTAAGGCAAATCGCTCCGTTGACCTGACTTCATCTAAGGTCTCAGGGGTACAGGGCTCTTCAGGACTGCCTGCAGCAGAGTAGACAGAGACAAAGAAGGCATTCAGTAACTCTGCCATTTCTGTATCTTCTGTCACCAGGGCACCCATCCCGTTCATCGGTGGGCCTACATTGCCTCTGGTGGTAGTTTTATTTGCCATGTATTTGAAAAAGCTCTTTTTGCTGTCCTTGACCCTTCTCGCCAGGTTTAATTCTAAGGAGGCCTTAGTCATCCTAGCTGCCTTCCTACATCCTGTAGCAGCAGCCTTATATTCCTCCCAAGTGGCCAGCCCCTCCTTCCATGACCTGTAAACTCTCCTCTTTCACTTGAGCATACCCAGCAATTCCCTATTTAGCCACGCAGGTCTCCTGCCTCTTCCTTGACTTCCTACGTGTCGGGATGCTCTGATCTTGAGCCCAGAAAAAGCAATCCTTGAATGTCAACCAACTATCTTGGGCCCCTTTACCTTCAAGCAGCCTTGCCCATGGGATTTCCCCTAGCAATTGCTTGAAAAGGCCAAAGTTTGTCCTGCTAAAGTCCAGGGTTGCAATTCTACTTGCTATTCTACTGGTCCTACCACACAAGATCCTGGATTCCACCATCTTGTGGGCGCTGCAACCAAGGCAGCCCTCAACCCTTACTGCTTCGAAAAGACCCTCCTTTTTAGTGAGGATGAGATCCAGCAGCGCTCCTCTCCTGGTTGGCTCATCCACCATTTGCAGGAGGAAGTTATCATCCATACACTGGAGGAACCTCCTGGACTGCGGCTGGGTCACTGAGTGGTCCTTCCAGCAAACATCAGGGAAGTTAAAATCCCCCATGACGACCACAGCCTGTGACTGTGAGGCCGCTCTCAGCTGCCTGTAGAAGGCTTCGTCAACTTCCTCACCCTGATCTGGTGGTCTGTAACAGACACCCACAACAGTATCTCCCCTGCCAGCCTGCCCCTTAATTCTCACCCACAGACTCTCAACTCGCTCGTCATCTGTCCCCGGACAGAACTTGGTGCATTGTAGTTGCTCCCCCACAGAAAGAGCAACCCCACCACCCCTCCTGGCTGGCCTGTCTTTTCTGAAAAGGACATAGCCCTCCATGACTATATTCCAGTCATGTGAGCTGTCCCACCACGTCTCTGTAATTGCCACCAGATCATAGTCTCCTGACTTAACACAGGTTTCCAACTCCTCCTGCTTATTTCCCATGCTGCGCGCATTGGTGTACAGACATTCCAGGGAGTGAGCTGAGCACACCGATTTTACCCGAGGGTTATAGGAGGCCTCCCAGTCTTCATCAATTCTGGAGTGCTGCCCCACTGGGGCAAGCCCAGCTACAACCCCATCCCCCTTCGAATCTAGTTTAAAGCTCTCCAAATGAGCCCTGCTAATTCGTGCCCCAGCATCCTTTTGCCTCTGTGAGATAAACCTTTCCCACTTGTCATTGTCCAGAATGGTGCCCTATAAAACCAGCTGTTATCAAAGAATCCAAAGCCCTGCCTGTAGCACCAGTCTCGAAGCCAATTGTTTATGTACTGAATCTTTCCATTCCTTCCCACATCATCAGTGGAAGATGGAAGGAGTGAGGAGAAGATCACTTGAGCCCCAGACTCTTTCACCATCCACCCCAAGGCCCTGTAGTCTTTCTTCATCCCCCTCAGGCTGGGGGAAGCAGCTTCCTCCCCACCTGTCTGGAAGACCAGCAGCAGGTAGTAGCCTGTCAGGTGCACCAGGTTGGGGAGCGCCCTGGTGATATCCCTGATCCGGGCTCCAGGCAGACTCAAGTATATGCTGTTGCCTGCTATGTATCACTTTTATAGCCCACCAATTAGATGTCTTCAGGTCACCAGCCACTGGCCCTGGCTTCCCCCCGACCATCATTCCAACAAAAAATGACAAAACCAGACAAAAGTTCAGCAGTGACCAAACGAGCTCCGCTGTGTCATCAGCAGGCAGCAATCCAACACTGCACACTATCTCTCCAGCTCTGAAAGACTGTTACAAGAGATGGACCCCGACATCATGGACCAGATGAACTCAGCATCTTTATAAGGATTGGTCCACGCACTAATGAATGATATCTCTCTGTGTGTATGTGTGTGGATGTACCTATATAGTTATGAGACAAGAGTGATGGTATATATTGAAAAATGTGGGATCTGAGCATGACATGAATGGTATGGAATAAGGAGTGGATACTGTCCTAGGTTCAGCAGTAGCAGTCATTTTTCTCCTTCTTAGTAGCTGGTGCAGTGCTGTGTTTTTGACTTTCAGCCTGTGAACAGCACTGTTAACAAGGATGCTTTCAGTTGTTGCTAAGTAATGTTTACTCTGACCAAGGACTTTGTGAATCTCATGCTCTGCCAGGGAGGAGGGGAAGCTGTGAGGAAGCAGAGACAGGACACCTCACCCAAACTAGCCAAAGGGTTATTCCATACCATAGCATGTCATGTTCAGTATATAAACTGCTGGCAGTTACTGGGGAGGGCTACATCACTGATCAGGTTGGGCTGGATATCGATCGGGGGTGGTGAGTGATTGTATTCTCTTCCCTTGTTATTCCCCTTATCATTAGTATTATTGATGGTAGCAGTAGTGGTTTGTGTTATACTTTAGTTACTGGACTGTTCTTATCTCAATCTGTGGGAGTTACATTCTTTCGATTCTTCTCCCCGTTCCTCCAGGAGCTGGGGGAGGAACAAGGGGGAAGTGAGTGAGCAGCTGTGTGGTTCTGAATTACCGGCTGGCCTTAAACCATGACAGTCTCCAAATTGAATTGGGTAAGTTATTTCAAATCCATTTTTTTTCTCATTCTCTCTTTGACAAACTAAAACTGTACTTCTTTTCTCGCCTTAAACTGCCGCTAACTTGATTCTTTTCCTCCTCCTTTCCCTCCTGTGAATTTTCTCCCAACACTGCATTCTCCAGAGTTTAAAAATAAAAAGACAAACAACCAAACATATGCAAAATTCTTAGATTTATTTTATTCTCCAGAAAAGATTAGCTAGAACTAGTACAGATGAGACCAAGCTCTAGGTCACCTGACAAACTTCTTCCTGATTGCCCGCTGCTGTTCCTTTTGTCTCTCTATACAGTCACTGTGTTGTTTTGTTGATGCTTTGCCACATCTCTAAGAAGTACATACCCATTCCCAAGAGTATCATAAGGAGCCATCAACTTCAGTGTTCTGTGTGAGGTGGAGGGCTCTTGGGAATATTCAGAAGGGTTTTTAAGGACATTTAGTTGTGCAGGTCTGTTAGAAACTTACTTGAGGAAACTCTGTTTAACAAAAGGGAAAGTACATAATATTTTCATATTAGTCCATTGGGAGAAAAGACTTAGTCCCAGAAATGTTGAGAACTTTTGTTAAATGTATATCTCAAAAAACAATTCCCCCCCCCACCTCAGGAAGCTTTGGGGTTGTTATGGGGGTTTTTTACTATATGAGTCTTAAATAGGTAAGCTTATTCCTCTGGTGCTTCTGTACTTTCTAGGAATGCCTACAAGGCAAGAAAGAAACCCAGTTCCTTGTGGTGACATGCCAAAAAATATCCCATGTTATTTCTATGCATTTTACAATTCTTGTTTTTACTTTACACTGAAGAATAAAAAAAAAGCTTTTTGCATTTCACTGCAAAAACATTAGACAGAGCCATTTATTCTAAATGTTAAAGACTTTGCTGACACTGGTAGAGTTATAATGCTGCAGTATTATCACTCCTCCCCTGATTCTGAAGGTGTTCAGATCTACTATGACTTATGAATTCAAGGGAAAGAAAATCAGAAAGTGACAGTTTGCATTAAAAGCAGATTATAGCACTTAGCAGCACATATTTCATTTTTAAAGAGGCATTTTGCAGGGCTTGTCAGAATGATCTTTTGAAGACTTTATTGTAGTTGATGTTCATTTGAAAACTGAGTGAAACCCAGATAGGAGCTTTATACCACAGCAACTACAGGTTTCTTGGAATCAATCTCCCTCAACAGCAAAGTATTCACTGGGTTCCCACATACTTTTATACTTGGAAAGGGGGCAGCTTGAATTAGATGAGTTGCAAGGGGGCAAAAGTTAATCTCATTTTACCTAGTGTTTCACTCAAGAAATTATTTCTCTTTTGGCTATTGGTAGTGCCAAACATATATAGGTGACTAATAATTGAAGGTAATTTGCTCAATGTTCTTCCTTTCTGAAAGAGATGCTCATTTCTCGCCTGCCATGGACAAAATTAAGAAATTTTGAATAGCAGGCAGAATTTTAAGAAACAATGGATACTTCTTTCTGCAAAGGAGGCTCTTTACATTTGCAATTACTGACCAAAAATGCAGTGACAAACATATTGTCGTGGTTTAAACCCAGTCAGGTAACTCGTTCGCTCACTTCCCCCCTTTTCTTGCCCTCCCCCTGCTCTCGGAGGGACGGAGAGGAGAATCGAAAAGAATGCAACTCCCACGGGTTGAGATAAGAACAGTTTAGTAACTAAGGTATAACACAGATCACTACTGCTACCACCAATGATAATAATGATAAAGGAAATAACAAGGGAAGAGAATACAACGCCTCAGCACCAGCTGACCGATCACTCTCCCCCCCAGCCCGACCAAGCACTGACCGATACCTCCTCCAACCCTGCAGTCTCCCAGCCCTTCCGGCTAACTCCCAGTCACATCCTGGGCATGACGTGCTGTGGTATGGAATACCTCTTTGGTCAGTTTGGGTCAGGTGTCCTGTCTCTGCTTCCTCCTGGCTTCCCCTCCTCCCTGGCAGAGCATGAGGCTCACAAAGTCCTTGGCCAAACCAAAACATCGCTTGTTATCAGCTCTGTTCCCGAGCTGAAAGTCAAAACATTGCACTGCACCAGCTACCAAGAAGGGGAAAAATGACTGCTACTGCTGAACCCAGGACACATATTTTCACAAATTTAAATATAAGACCAGGCAACAATTAACATTTAATAGCTTAAGTGTCAAAAGATTTAGACTTTGATTACATGATATTGAAAAAGCACCTTCACCTCAGTTTATTTTACTTTTCTGACAATTAGAAAGGAAATTTGATACAGGTATCAAGTGGCCATTATTAAATCATTAAATCATTCTAATGATGTTTCTATAACTGTAGGTTCACATAAATTTGCCATTGTATTTTAGCAAACTCTCAAAAGTAATTCTAATCAATTCAGTTAAAAGCTGCTTTGAACATACAGCTTTTTTACAGTCAAATAAGCAAGTATGACAAATTAAGTTCGTATCAGATGTCATCTAAGTAATTCAAATTGCCATGGTTTGATCCAGCCTGGAACTAAGCACCAGCAGCCACTCACTCACTCCCCGTCATAGAATTGGGGAAAGAGAACTGAAAGGGTAAAAATGAGAAAACCCATGGGTTGAGATAACAGCAATTTAATAACTGAAATATAACAATAATAATAATAATACCTAGTAATGAAAAAAAAATAAAGAGAAAGAAACCAAGACAAATTACGCAAATGAAAAAAATTGCTCACCACCAACCGAATGATGCACAACCAGTTTGTGAGCAGTGGCTGCCCTGGCCAACCTTCCCCTAATCTGTATGCTGGATATGCCCCCATATGGTCTGGGATACCCCTTTGGTCAGTTGGGGTCAGCTGTCCCATCTCTGTCCCCTCCCAGCTCCTTGTGCCCACCATCTTGCTCGCTGGTGGGGTGGGGTGAAGAGCAGAAAACACCTTGACTCTGTGTAAGCTCTGCTCAGCAATAACTGAAACATCCCTGTGTTATCAACATGGTTTCCAGCCCCAATCCAGAACATAGCCTCATTCTAGCTATTATGAAGAAAAACTCTACCCCAGCCAAAACCAGCACACCAGGTAAGTTTATTGTTTACTACGTGGCACACTGCAACTTCTGAAAGAAGACAACACCATGTCTTTACACCCAGTCAGAGACTCAAAATTAGACTTCGTCATTCCATTAATTAATAGCTTCATTTTTTCTAATGGTATGCGCTTCTACTTAATAGGAAACTCGTTGCAAATTGCAAAGAATACAATACACTACAATCTCCCCTTGCAAAGGTGCAAGACTGACAAGGCACTTTGGGACTCTGAATTGGCATGGAGAATGAATTCAGGCCCACACAAAGCAATCCATAAAAGCCCTGTTACAGGGGGCTTCAACGTTACTGTGCATCTAGATTTATTCAGAATCCTGATTTTCCCCCTCCCACCCAATTTTGCATACATATTTATTTTTCCAAAGCATAGAAATAGTGTACAGATAGTTTTTACACATAGTTACATATTTTACAGATAGTTTTTACTCTGCATGGCTGTGTACAGATAGTTTTTACATGGCTGTGGCCCCTATCCTAAATAAGGCCACAGCTGAGGCTATTCTCTGCCTCATCCAATGCATAAAAAAAAAAAAAAAAAAGAAAAAGAAAGCATTTTTGATCACAGAGCAAATCTATTTCACAGTTATTATGAAAACAATCTGTGGGCTAGTAGTAGGTTATTTCCTTACCAGAAAATGAAACACAACAGAAAGGACCCAGGGATTAACTCGGTCTCAATTTGTATTTACACACTGTCATTTCCTCAGAACAGATTGCATTGCCATGAGCTAACCCTCAAGCACAAAAAATTATCACAGAGCAATATTTTCCATGGCTTGCACTTCTGTGAAACTATTGAAGGAGAAAATATTATCCCACAGGAAAAATTTCAGAGATTATTAAGATACCTCAGAAGAAAGCAGATTTCTACATAAAGACTGATGTGTTTTGGCAGTAACCATTTGTTGAGTAGATCACTTAATTTTTATTACTGTGAAATAGAAAAATACCTTTTGAGCATGTGTTTACATCTACCAACTACTAAAACAAAACCATCAACACAAGACAGATTTCTCAATGACTAAACGCAACAAAAATATTAAGGAAACCAGTTATATACTGTCCTGATCTATTTCATACTTTAACTCATAATTTGGACAGTTCCTAAACTATAACACTGTATGTAATAAGTGTTTTTTACCCTTTTCCATAAATATACTCTTAACTTGAACCCATTAACGAAGTGATATCGGTAACATTCCTGAGATGAGCTTCAGAGCTTACAAAAAAAAGGTGCATTTTTGACATTTGAAACACCTTTTCTGCACTTTCAGTGATTCAGAAAGGAATCCCAAGTCAATAGGTAACCACTGACTACCTCTGTAGGGTGGTGATTTTAGCCCAAGAGAAGGAAGGAAACAAAGAAATGTGGAATTTGAGGTATCCAAACTTGTTTTTCTATTAATTTCTGGATTCTTATTGTTTAAATACAGAAAATTTACTTGGAACATTCTAGCTTCCAGTGGGATTTTAAGTATCACTTTCTCTTTCATCATCTTCAGGATTTCACAAATCCTGACAACTCCTGTAATTAACAATGGAATCTAGCTTGCCTTGTGCTTTCTTGCGTTCTATCAGTTCAGATAGCTTTTGAACCAGTTCTGCAGGGTTAGCTGGGGGCTCCACGGGAGACAACACAGGCAAAGAAAAAGGTAACAGGATAAGCAAATTAAGTAAAAGAATATGATAGGAGAAAATAGGAGTAGTGATAACAAGAGGAAAATAAGCTATTCCAATCAGGCGGTTTCTAGTTTCACTTTGTTTCACAGTAGAGGACAGCAAATACTTCCTGGTGTAGGTGTCCATAAGTGAATTTAAAATCAATGATAAAGTATCCTCTTCTATAGAAGTTATAAATTCCTTTCATCCCTGAAATAACTACATTGCTATTTATATAAATGCTTTAAGTAGTCAAGTGCAAGTTTGAAAGAAGCAGCTTGGTGCATATATTGATGGGGTGTGGACTAGAAAAATTGAATGCCATGAACTGCAGCAGCTCATTTTAATTTCAACTACAGCCTAGCTCTCGCTAAAATACAAAGTGACAAAATAATTCAGTGCTGCAGTGACACAATGAGACTGTGTTTGAAAATGTTAAAATACCCTAGCAGTAAAATTCATCATTATATCTAAGAAAAGATTTTCTGGGGAAAGACGCCTTTTTCTTTGAAAAAAAGGCAGAAAAGCACCTCAGAGGGGCAGAAATTTAATTGACAAACTTTCAAAACCTAAATGAGAAAGATAGGAGCTGACAAGACTCCTCTTATTCAGTATTTTACTCTTTACAGTAACCTGCCTTCTACTACAGGAATTTTAATTGGTGCCCAAGGCTAGTGTGCTGTCTGGAGCAAGACACAAAATAACTCATTTCAGTCTTCCCTCTTGATATCATCCTGTTAGACAGAAATAGTTGAATGCTAGTTGGAGAAGAAAATTATCATTCAGATAATAAATATTTCAAGAAAGTACTTACATTTACACTTGCTTTCTTTGGTGTAAATAAGATTCATACAAAGTGAAGCAATGGGGGTTACTAGTGGTGCCCACCCAGACACCCAAACTGTGGTACAGGGGCCCGGTCTGAGGAAGAGAACAACAACCATTTTCAGTTCTGCGCTCTACAAGCAAGCAGTCTGCTCATATTTACACTGTCTGTACTCACAGCATCCATGTATTATAAGTTTTCAAAACAAGACTTTCATAATAAAGCTCTAACAAAGTATTTCTTTTTTAAAATATTCAATTAAAAAAAAAACTCTTGCCTGTTTTATGTAGATTTCACCTAATTTCAAGTAATTCAGTATCACTGCTTATATAAAATAAAAAAAGACTTCACATCTGAAACATTTTTCATTTTTTTGCAAAAATTTTGGAAACCATAATAGAACATAACAGAACTTCAAAGCATAACATCCATTTGGTGAAAGCATGACAGAACTGATAAATAATTCTGTGATAATTCTTAACAGAAATTCATTAAAAACACATTTCCTTTAGCTGTCTTCAATCTATACTAATAATTCACTTTAATGATCCTCTCTTCAATACCCATGACCACTGAATTTTTAAAGCTAGAAGATGGACATAAAGCACACACATCAGTACACATTTCACTCAAGACACTGTAAAAGCAAAGCTCAAAGATCTTACAGTGTCAGCACTACTAAGGCACCTACCCAGCTCTTTCAGTGAAGTTACATGTATTGTTTATATTTTGAGGTCTGTATTTAGACTCTGTGGATAGTGTCCCTGACATGACTTGTGACTGAAGCTCATTTTAGATGCAGTCTAAAATGAACAGTCCAAGTACAAAAAAGAACACAATAAGGGAAACTGCAAAAGTAAAACAAAATGTTGATGCCAGAGTAGCCTTTGAAACTTTTTGACCTTATTTGTTAAATATCTGTCTAATTCTGTTATTATTATACTGTACCACCAACTTAAATTTGTCTCTGTCAGATTTTAAATAGCATCTGGAATGCAATTGCATGTCTCATGATAGAAGTACATAATCACATATAATCAAGGCCATGGAAAAGAAGACAAACTACTAGGCTTCAAAAAAGCCAATGGACTATCACATCCTCAGTGACCTTTGAGATAAAAATAGACACATATCGAAGAAAATCAATGTTTCCAAAGCCCAGCATACAGTAAATTATTCCTTTGGCATTGATCTGGATATTTTGCTTTTTTCCTCCCAATCACTGAGAATTACAGGAATCTACAACATATATTGCAAACAATATCACCCTGGCTGCTTTAGCTAAATACACAAAGACAGAACAGATTCAGAAAGACTTCAGATGAGCAAGAAAAAGCAACAGAACACATCTATTGATCAAAAGAGGGACCAGTGGAAGAGGCTATGTCAAAGATGCACACAGTGATTAGTTAATAATAAGACAACTAGTAACTCCACAAGAATGAATACTGGCTTAAAAAAAAAAAAACAACAGCAAAAAAAAAAAAAACACTCCCCCCCACCCCCCCCCCCAAAAAAAAAACCCAACCAATCAAACCACAACAACAGCAGTTGGTAAAAAAAAAAACTGTCAGAGAACCCAGTCAAAAATTCAGTCTTTGGCCTGAATTCTAATCCCGCTTGGTAGCAGTACCAAAGAAAACCTTAATTGTTCTCATTACTGGTGATGGTTTCAGTTTTGCAGAAACTTTGAGGAGGCAACTTAAGAAGCTAAGCAAGAAGCTTTGGTGACATATTTCACTACAGCATGTACTGAACCTCAGACAATTTCTGATATTAACCTTGTTAATGAAGTTTGCTGCACGGTTCATAAACAATGCCAGTGACTCAAGGGCATGGACATAAAGGTCCAACAGTCTGAAAGCTCAGTGTGGAGTAATAAACATATCTTCCAGATAAGCATGATTATATCACTGAAGATATCCTCTACAATACTGATGGCTTCCACTGCCAATATATCAGAGCCCTTAACTTGCATCTGTAAATACGAATTAAAATAGATGAGCACACATCTGCTGTAGTAACATACACAGTTTGTCATATCAGAAGGATTACGTTTGTTGTTTGAAACTTCTGTAGCTCAGATTTTAAGCTACAGAAAGTACTTTCAGCAGTACGATTAGCCATGTACCTCTGTGTGTGTCCCAGAAGGGAGAAAAAGTACTCTTTACTTACTACATACCATAGTACCTTAAAGAGAATTGTAGTTGAGAGAGTCTAAGGCAGAGACTGAAGAGGAATAATGATTTTGTGGGGCACTGGATTACTTAAACAGTTATATTAACAATGCTAAACTGACAAACCCACGCTAATAGTTGCATCAGGTATTACAATTTCTTAATTGCCTACTCAAGTAAAAGCCTAGCTCCTGTTGAAAACAGCCTAAAGACTTTGCAGACGCCTAGTATTCAGACAAATGACAAATTTCCCTTGTGTTACAGAATGCTTTTACTGCCAGTGGTACTGAATGCAATGCTGGAAGCTTTTTAAACCTTCTCTAGACTTTCTTATCACTCACACTAATTAATCCCACCAGGATTTTGTAAAACAGTGAGAACAGTAACTCTAAGATAGCACTTAACAATCAGACATTTCTAAACTGGTTTGAGCTACTTCCCCAGGCACTGCAATTTCAGAAATCCCAGGATTTTCAGAAACAATTACTACAAACCTGTGACATCAGGAAGTCACACCACAATAACCTCTTTAGAAGACAGAATTCCTCTACACAATGCGTATGCCTGGGGAAATAGTTTGGGTAGTTTCTTGTGTCCTTGTTCTTTGGTTTGTTTCATTATCAAGTCTGCTTTCAAGCAGGTACTCAATGTTTCTTTTCAAAGCAGGGCCAGTGGAAGAGGAACAGAGTAATACATTTGCACTACTGCATAACTGCAGAATAGAAGATGGAAGAAACTTATACAGTTATGCTCAACTTCAGGAATGTATTGAACTGTTGCAAATTAGGAAGAAAAATATTGGCATGATTTATTCAGGGATATTTGTCTTCCTCTCCCTCACTAAATCCATTTTGTTCACCTACTATGTACTTACATTTGTAACTGTAGTATAGCCTTTTGGAATACAACATTTGGTTAGATAAATATCATAGAATAGAATCATAGAATAGTTACGGTTGGAAAGGACCTTAAGATCACCTAGTTCCAACTGCCCTTGCCATGGGCAGGAACACCTCACACTAAACCATGTCAACCAAGGCTCTGTCCAACCTGGCTTTGAACACTGCCAGGGATGAAGCATTCACAGCTTCTTCAGGCAACCTATTCCAGTGCCTCACCACCCTCACAGTAAAGAACTTCCTCCTTATATCCAATCTAAACTTCCCCTGTTGAAGTTTTAACCAGTTACCCCTTGTCATATCACTACAGTCACTAATGAAGAGTCCCTCCCCACCACCCCTATAGGCCCCCTTCAGATACTGGAAGGCTGTTATGAGGTCTCCATGCAGCCTTCTCTTCTCCAGGCTGAACAGCCCCAACTTTCTTCAGACTGCCTTCATACGGGAGGTTCTCCAGTCACCTGATCGTCCTTGTGGCCCTTCTCTGGACTTGTTCCAACAGTTCCATGTCCTTTTTACGTTGAGGAACCAGAACATCACACAATACTCCAAGTGCGGTCTCGTGAAAACAGAGTAGAGGGGCAGGATCACCTCCTTTGACCTCACGCAGGTCATGCTCCTTTTGATGCAGCCCAGGATACGGTTGGCTTTCTGGGCTGCAGGTGCACACTGAAGCCGGCTCATGTTCATTTTCTCATCAATCAACACCCCCAAGTCCTTCTCCGCAGGGCTGCTCTGAATCTCTTCTCTACCCAACCTGTAGCTGTACCTGGGATTGCTCTTACCCAGGTGTAGGACCTTGCACTTGGCATGGTTAAACTTCATAAGGGAGGTGTCAGCCCACCTCACAAGTGTGTCAAGGTCCCTCTGGATGGCATTCCTTTCCTCCAGCATATCAACCAAACCACACAGCTTGGTGCCATTGGCAAACTTGCTGAAGGCACGCTCAATCCCACTGTCCATGTCACCAACAAAGATGTTGAACAAACAAATATGCATTTATTTAAATCAGAGCTGGCAGTACACAGAGAGATTGAGCCTTTGATTACTTTAAAAGCACTTTACTCCACCGACTCTACCTATGTAACTTTGCCAGTGCTGGCAAGCAGAATCGATGTCACCCAGAACCTAAGCAACAATTCTGTTTCTTTCATGAAACCAAAATAGTGAATTTCAGAATCTGTAGTAAATAGCTGTGAAGCTCAGGGTTTAAGTGTCTTCTCTGTCCTCTCATTATTGTAGGATTTGCAGCTGACTAGAAGAGCAAGGTAGTTTTCATTTAGGAAGAATGTCAGACTTTGTAGTGAAACACCAATCTTCTGCTCTTTGTACTGCAATTTACTAATTGTAAGCACAGAGAAAAGATAGCAATGCTTTTTGAGCAGCTTTTTTCACTGGTTGCAAACTGACTTTTACGTGGGGGGTTTTTAAGTGCAAAAAAAGTAAATACTAGCCACTAAAAGCTCTTGATCTGCACAAAGCCACATTATTTCCATATCATTATACCATAAGCCTACTATATATCTTTGCTTCATTTTTGTTTATATATAATTCAGGTCTCTGATTCAGTTTTGTAGTTGCAATGAGAAATACTTACATTATAAGTGTTTACAGTAAAAAAAAGAATCCCCTTCTTGTACTTCATATCACAGTTCTCTTATGCCATATGAAACAATCAGTTCCCCAGCTATTTCAAATATAACGTCAGAATCCAATTTTATTAGTTCTTGTGATTGAATTAGTGTCATATTTAAATTAGCAGCTGCTTGTAGTTACCCCAGACAAATTACCAAGTGACAATATTTTTGCTTTCCAGCCTGTTTTGCCAATACAGAGCTTTGCTACATTTCCACTTTTCAAACTTCATTTCTGTGTTACTATGGACAAGATAAAACTAATTTAAATACATACATGTTATAAACACATACTTCTTTGTCCTGATAGCCCTATTATTCCAGATATAACATAAATAAAAGCACATACAAATAGAATTCTATAAGCTCTGATAGCCCTATTATTCCAGATATAACATGAATAAAATCACATACAAATAGAATTCTATAAGCTCTACAGTGAAAGAAGCTCTCCTGGGTTCAGCTGTAGCAATCACTCTTCTTCTTAGTAGCTGGTGCAGTGTTGTGTTTTCAACTTTAGTCTGAGAACAGTGCTGACAACACATCAGTGTTTTTAGTTGTTGCCAAGTAATGTTTACTCCCATCAAAGACTTTTCAGTCTCATGCTCTGCCAGTGAGGAGAGGCATGGCAAGCCAGGAGGAAGCAGGCACCTGACCCAAACTAGCCAAAGGGGTATGCCATACCACAGCACCTCGTGCCCAGTATATAAACTGAGGGGAGTTACCTGCTAGGCCAGATCGCTGCTCGGGTCAGGCTGAGTATCGGTCAGCAGGTGAAGAGCAATCATATTGTGCATTACTTGTGTTTATTGTTTTCTTTTCCTTTTAGTTTTATATTCTCTCCCCTTGTCTCCCCTTATCATTATTATTACTGGTGGTAGCAGCAGTGGTTGTGTTATACCTTAGTTACTGGACTGCTCTTATCTCAACCCGTGGGATTTACATTCTTTCGATTCTCCTCCCCATCCCTCCTGGAGTGAGCAAGTAGCTGTGTGGTTCTCAGTTGCCAGCTGGTCTTCAACCACAACAGCAGCTCTAAACTTAAAACTAGTCCTGTGTCCTTGATCTTAAGTGTCTCAACTAGACTGAAACAGAAAAAGCAGTATATGTTTGGCTATTCATTTATCCAATCTTATTTGTGCATTTAAAGGAAGGAAATTGTGAAACGACTTCTTTAAACAGGGTCTGAAACTTTTTTCACTATTTTTTTTTTCTGCATTACACTGTTGAAATTGTGAGCGTATGACAATTTTGTGTCATGTGAGACTGACATTTGGAAAAAGATATAAAGATACCAGAGTTTTAAAACAAGCCAAAAGTGGCCAATGGATTTGAGAAGTAACTAAAATAAGCACAGTAAATTCCAAATTCTTGTTTTTTGAATGTCATTACCAACAGTAGATTAAGGAAAATAATTCAATTGATTAATACTTTTGTTAGTAGTACTGAAATTTTGGTTTAAGATTTAGAAAAATAACACACTATGGTTGACAAGAACCCCACTTCTACTACAGAATAATTTCTATATGTAATGACATTTTCCATTAGCATTCCAAGGCTTTACTAACACAACATAATTTACTGACTCCCTTCAGAAGCAACTGATGTGGGAGGAAAGAGTCTAGTACTACTCTCTGAAAAACCCTCTTAATTTTAATTCCAAAGACTAATTAGGTTTCTGGGAAGATTACTTCCAAGGCTGGTGTTTTCGCCCCACTCACCATTCTACCTGTCTTTATCACTTAATTCCTATGGGCAATGAAAGGTCATTTTAATTCACAAATGCAAAAGCTGAGTTACGCTCATTAATTTACCTATTTAGTAATATTGATTAAACCCTTTAAGTCACTTCTGAAAAAAAAAAAGCAACACCAAAACCAAAAAAACAAACCAACCAAGCAAAAAACAAACCTAAACCCAACATTGCAGTACAGTCAAAAATAGCGTAGAATTTTGCATATCACAAGCTTTCAAAACCTGAGCACTTTCAGCTATCTGGTTTAAGAAAGAACAACTTGGGCAACATTATTGTGGCTGTCTTCTGTGCATTAGAAAGAACACGCAGATGATGACTTCAAGCAAATGGAAGAAGCCTCACATTTGTAGGCCCTGATCCTCAAGGGGGACTTGAACCACCTGAATACCTGCTGGAGGGACAGAACAGCAGTGCATAAGCATTCCCTGGAGGACTCAATAACAACATCCTGACACAAGTGATACAGGAGCTGATGAGTGGATGTACTCAATGACCTTAATACAGGATGGGAGACAATAAAAAAAGATAGAACCAGACTAAAGCTTATGTCCAGTGAAAGGACAAGAGTGAATGGACAGCTGAAAAATTCCATCTGATCATAAAACAAACAAAAAAACCCACCTTTTCCTCATTGCAAGGGTGAACAAACATTAAACCAGATTGCCAGCTCCCAACCCTGGAGTTATTAAAAGCCTGACTAGGCACAGCCATGATCAACTTTCTCCAGTAGACCCTCTTTGATTAGGGGGATTAAATTAGATAGTCACTAGGGGCCCCTTTCAACCTCAGTGATTCTGTGATCAATTCAACTGCTTTTCTTCTGGTTGATTTAATGGACAGCCATCTTTCAATGATTAGAGTATATGTATAATTATGAAGCAAGGCAGTATATTCTCCAAACCTATTGTTTCCACTATAGATATTAATTATATTAATTATACCATTACTTGTATTGTGCAAATTCAGTGACTCCCATAACAATTTACCATGATTTCCTCACTTATTTTCCTCTTACTCTTAGTAATGGTTAACACTGAGTGATGCATAAAATAAAAGATAAATGGTTTTATTAATTCATACTGACTAAGCAACAACCAAGAAAACTCGACAAGCTTTCAATTAATAGACACAAGCTACCTACAGGCTTTTCATTGCTCCAGACCTGCTATTACATCACTTGCAATTGCACCATGCTAACAACTTGGCCTTTTTTCTCTTAAGATAAACTAGATCTGCTTTTAATGTATCTATATATTATTTTTAATTTTTCAGTCCCAGCACCAGTGAGTATGATCTGATCACCTGAAGAGGCCTTACCAGAAATGGTAGGGTAGGATGAGTTCAGGAACAAAAATTGCTAGAAAAGCAAGCAGTCATTGAGAACCTGCATATTATGAGTGCTCTTTGCAGTACATTTTAATGAGATGTGATTTGTTCTCACTTACCCTGGGCTGCAGAAAGAAAATGAGAATTTCAGGGACAGATCCAGCACACTTTCACTAATTCAGTAGTACACAAATTTCAATGGTATGATCACTGAAGTATATAATGGTCTATATTTCAAATGAAACCGTATGAAAACAACCCACAACAAGCAGTTGAACACTTATGTCTAACTTCCCTATTAGCAGACTGATTCTTAAAGCCCAAGAGGGCTCCATAACCTTGATCCATTCACTAGCAGAACAGAAGGTGAATGAAAAGCTAGCTTAGTTCACACTGTACCTGCTTTAATTCACTTTGGCAGGTGGTAGGCAGGTTGCCTGGCAAAACCAAGAAACCTGGAAACCGTATTCTTTTGTGGGAAACACAATTGTGGTGGCTCACAGCATGTCAAAACATCAATACAGACTGACAGCTGCTCACTATTAATCCTCTTTCCACACAACAAGGAGAAAGGAAAGAAAACCAAGGCTCAGTGTTTACTAAAAAGGTGCCAAAACTTATGGATCTCTTTTTGCTAATAGCTGATCCTGAGGTCACAGTTAAATTGGAATGAAATAAATTTCATCTGTCATGAAAAATGTTATTCATGATTTTTTTAAATTTTCAAGTAATTATTATCTTAACTTCTCTAGATATAACCAAAGTGCTTGAGAAACACTAGGAATGAAAGCTGGAAGTTGTGTACTGGACAATCAATTTTCCTAGTTTTTGGAGAAACCCAGCTAGACCTAAATATTTTAACAATTTGTAAAGAAATCCACACAGCATTTTTAACCTGAGATGTTTTAATCTACGTGCCTGTCAAATTCTCCCTTCACATAGTATTCCAAATCTAAAATTTATTTTTTTTTAAATTCTCAAATACTTGTTATAGTTCCTTGAAAATAAAAAACATTGAAAAGTAGTATATGCAATTTCTCCATTTCCAGTCATGACTATCTACAGTAAACACTTATTTTCTGGCAAATGTTTCTTCTAACATCTAACATTACAAGGTGAACTTTTTCATGTAGCTCTTATTTTTTTATAGCTTATTTTTAAATATTAATTATTTTGCATTTAGGCACAGCATTTGGACAAATAATGCAGAACAGCTCTATGGAGAAATGTCTCTAGATTGTTTCTTCATTGACTCTAGTATGTCTTCTATGAAAGTCCTAACACTGTGTGCATTTGACAGTGTAATTAAATGGAAAAGCCAGTTGCCATGAATCAGCTCTCCCATCACACAGCCCAATCCTACAAATAAAGTCAACTCAACGCACCGTGGCACACTACTTCAGGAAGAGATGTTCACATTTATTGTTAACTAGAACAATAGCATATTCATTAACTAAATCATAGTGATACACTGAATGAAATCCCACATACTTCATCATATTTTACCAGGTTATAAGAAGAACTCGGTCAGTAGTAATACTCTATTAGAAGTTGTAAAGCCTACAATTAATTTTTTGTCCCTGGCTATACATCTTCTAGTTTTGAATAATAAAATACTACACTCCTACCAAATAGGGTTCAAGATGGTTTTGTGAAACCAAGATCTTCAGAGGATCAGAAACAGACAAATGAAAAATACAAGAATTGCAAATTAAAGATGCAAAATCTCCATCAGCAACTCAAACATTCTTCCAACTTGTCCATCTTACCAAGTTTCAAAAGCCATTTAATATAATTTCACAATCAACACTGTTTGTCCAAACTATCCTATAGACAAAATTATGTTGTATAGCATTTCTTCTACACTTAATCTTCCCAAGCCAAAAAAGGCATCACACATGTATGCTATCCTCCCAAGTCCTTTTATACTTTCTTCACCAATATAAAACAAATGAAAACAAAGCCACATAAAATCTATATTTAGTCCACTGAAATAATAGTAAATCTTTAAATATATTTA
The DNA here is from genome assembly GCF_034315485.1 of Pezoporus occidentalis. NCBI lineage: Eukaryota > Metazoa > Chordata > Aves > Psittaciformes > Psittacidae > Pezoporus > Pezoporus occidentalis. The sequence goes on from NW_026915874.1 coordinate 20,984, forward strand.
GATATTTTTCATTATACCTACTGTTGGGGACAATCTTTGTCATACACTTTTAGGGGCACATTAGTTGTAATAAAATAATCCTATTTTGTATTTTATCTCTGCAGGAACAGTATGATTTGTTCCAATAACCTGACTGCATTGAAAGTGTTATGCTTGTAACACACTATTATAGGGTGTTCCAATCATCTGAGTGAATTAAAGTGTTATGCATTTAACGCATCTTATTTGCCTATGAATCTTTTTCAGCAAGATAACCACAGGCTCCTTTTTATTGGAATATTAACATTTAATGTAAGTTTCGGCTCATGACCTGTGTATGTTTAAGTGAGATTATGATATTAATATTTGTGAAGAACTCCACAGTGATGTCAATGGGGAGTGCTTAACATGACTGACATAATATTGTACCAATCACAGCTTTACTTAATTTCCTTTGTGTAAGGCATTCACTGAAAGACTTAAAATAGGTGTTATTTGCTCGCATTTGCTCTGAAGAGAATACTTTCTAAAGCTGAAAGCAAAATGTCTCTGTTCATACTACCTGTGCAATCTTCACCCTCTCCAGGCTAGATATCAGTAATAGTATACAAAAATGTTCAGTCAAAATGAATCCAGAGCAAAGATCTATTGTTTATAGACTAAACTAACTTATTTTGGCCTGGAGTAAATAGTTAACATGAACAGTTCAAGCTGGCAGATCTGTGTTAGAGATGTTTGACAGGGGACCAGGTGTTAAACCAGCAAGTCCTATTCTTGAACTAACGCAGTTGTGTAGAGTACATGTGCCCCCAGTGCAAGTAAATTTAGCCTACAAAATACATAGGGAGACAAGCAAAATACTATGGTAAATATATACAACAACATGAGACTCTGGGGGGACAACTGCAGTCAATGTATTCTCAAGATGCCAAAGCATCTATATGCTGGAATGTGTTAACAGTATTAAGCATTTCCAGGAATTGAAAGGTAGCTTCTGAGCACAAAAGATGGAATTGTCAAACCTACTGAAAAAAACATTTTTGTTCTCTTTCTTGAGAGAAATCTTAGCAGCAAAATCACAGATACTTAAGTCTAAATCTATTTAAATTAAACACATTTTACTAATATTATCTGCATTTCTTTTTCATGGGTAATCAGTTCCTGCAACTGATTTTGCATTCAAAGCATGCAAATGAAGGTATTTTTTTCTGAAAATGCTCTTCATGTAAAATACTATATAAAATATGGAATGCATATTCATATATAAACTTTTTAAAGGTTGACTAAGTTCAGCATAAGTAGTCGCATAACATCATTTTTGACATGCTAGCTCTTTAATTCCTGAAATAATACTACAGCACTAGCTTCAGCTGAAAAAGTAAGACTTAAATTCAGTCATCAGCCAAAATGCATTTTAGTTAATATTACCTTCCAAAGATTTAACGTGAATTGCCTATTCCAGACAAAGATCAAAAAATTTAACTTCATTAAGGTAAAACTATGCTTGTTTGCAAACAGACAGTAGTTATGTACCTGTCAAACTAAACTGACATTAATACAAGTGAACTCTTCAGCCATTCTAATCCTTATTTTGCTAGACAAGTACAAAGTATCATTACAAAACATGACATCAGTAAACTTACGACCACAGCTTTATACATTAGGCAATTGAAAGGAATTCCATTTGTACTTCAAATAATATAAGTGCAAATCTGGGTCTGCATACCTGAGAATCAAAATATGCGTGATGTGCAACGCATCACTGCTCGTTTCCATTAGATTTTTTCATATATGTCCATGCGTGATTTGGTGAAATTACTGTACTGGAATAATATAAACCAGCAATGTAACAGCATCAAATGTCATTTGAACTTGTCACATTTATAAAAGCCAAGTTTTCTATGAAATTACTGTAAAAATTTAAAAGCTAGTAGGGAAAGGCAATGAAAAAATTTGTTTTCATAACACATGCATTTAATGTTTGTTTTCTTCTATTTTAGAAAGACCTTTAGTATTACAGCAGTGACAGTTACATTTAATAAACTCATTCCTCAGAGCTACATTTCTAGTCTATTAGCAGAAGCTACTATCCTGATCAATATTACATGAACATTTCCATTATCAGTTCAAGCTGTCTGAAAAAAAAAAAAAAAAGCCTTTGTTTTCAAGCTCAGTGTGCTGCCCTTGTCTGTCTATAATCACCTTTTCTGTTATCAAAAGGTTTCAGTGTTTATCTTTAACAGAGCCCGCACAGAAGAACACCAATGCACGCAAACATGAAGCAGCTTACCAATGCTTTCACTTGTTGGACAGCTTTAAGAACCTGCAGGCAACAATGTAGCCAGGACCCTTCAGAATGACTGCCTAACCTCTCCAGCTTCCAGAGTGGCTCTGCATGAAGCTGTACAAAGACGTTTGCTTAGGCTTGATTCCTAGCCATGGAAAAGGCTCAGTATCCCCTCTGATGGGTTATAGGACTGATTTTGCTAAAACATGATAACCCCTTTTGTGTGCACTTTTGTCTTGCTTTGTTTTTCCGATCACCACGCAGTATACTGACACCTTCCTCTTGTAAACTTTCGTATAGGTAATAATAATCGAGCAATACACCTCTGCTGTTTGCTGCTTTCCCATTTTTTATACTTTGACCATGTGAACTGTGATGCTATTATTTTCATTTAGTTTGCTTTAGCCTGTTTCTGATAATTCTAATTTTGCTTTTTCTTTACTTGGAAGGAAGACAGATCACCTTCCATTTCCAAAACATGTACTGATACCATTGTATCTGATCAACTTAAAGGAATCTTGTTCCCTTAAAATTGTAAGCACTGAAAGCACACATGCTTGTACGTTGCATACAGCAATATGCTAGATATTTTACATGCAGCAGAGAACAGAACATCTGACTGGTTACTACATTGTATTCTGTGGGGTTTTTGAAAATCAGGCCTAAACCTTTCTACCAAAAATATGTGTCCATTTTCTACTGCCCCTAGTGGCTTCAGTTTTGGATATACCAAGCAGCTGCAGGACTTTTTGACAGGGACCGATGGAAGTGCTGAGCACCTCCAATAGTCAAAGTGTCTAGCACTTTTCTGTTGTTTTTCTTGCTGTACTGTGTCTTTATGGCTTTCATCCTTACACGGCTCATCTCTTCCTAATTTAATGATGCATTTCTCATGAGAGTTAAGGTTCAACATAGCCATCTATTCCCATTTTGTCTTCAAACCTCCATTTGACTGTAGGTTTTTCATTTTAGATTTTTCTACATTCTCACCTGAGCCCCTATGGAAAGTACTTTAACACCTAGGTGTATAAATAGCAGTTGAACTAGAGACAGCACAACACAGCTGGTCCAACCAACAGAAAAATCCATCACAGTTTTCCAGCCAACTGCTAGAAGCTTGTCCCCACAAGCTCAGGCCCCACGACTGCCTCCCTTTGTACAGGGAGAGTAAGCATGATCTCCCCATAGGGAAGCTCCTCTGACTCAACTCTGCCACACTAAACAAACTCTCTTGGTACTGCACCTCTGAGCCCAAGAAAATTCACAAAATAATTCTTTCACACTTTCCAGGTAGCTTTGAGAGGCCAAATATTTACTCAAAAGTTGTGAGAAGCAGGGCTGTGCTGACGTGAAAGAGACAGACTGGAAAGAGCAGGTACAGCAGCAACAGGTAAAGATTCATCAAAACCATAGGGCATAGCATGAAAACTGAGAAGGTCTCTACAGGGAAACTGCAGGGTCTCCCTAGAAGCTAAGATCTTGCCCTGAAACTGCTTAAGATGTTTATTCACAGAGTCTCTATTCTTCCCTCAGTAGAAATGCAGTAATTAGTCCATTTCAGTACAAAGCAACAAGTTAACACAAGTAACACCGGCTCTACCTTTCTGTATTCAGAAGTTTCCTACAAAGTTATGCACTGCAGCCATTAGGAACACAGGGAGAGAAATCAACCTTCTTTATGTGCCAATGACCTCATTATTAAGAGCTAAAAAGAGGAAGCATTCTAAAATGGCCTAAGAAGTTTTAAAGATTGCAGAAGGATACAGATGAAGACTGAAATGGATTTATTGTGACACAAAACAAGCCACTTTAAAGAGGCACTTTTTGATCACATCATGTTCTGAAAACATCAACTTGAATGGGAGTGAGAAGTGAGAAAATAACAGCAGCATTTTCAGAGTTTAAAACCAGTTTTTCTACATGAAGTGAAACTAAACTAGAAATAGAATGAAGTCATGGTTGAAAGAGATAATTTGTAAAGCAACATTACAACTGGTGCAATGAGAGGTTTGGGGATTTTCAGTAAAAAAAATAAAAAAAAATAAAATTGTTAATGAACAAGTTAAATACATCTGAACACACCTGAAGTAATGCTTTTATTAACATTTCAACAATTAATGTTGCAACAAAAAATAATCGTGACAGACCCAGGTACTTTGCTAAGTCTCTTGTACTTGCTCCAGTCCTTCGTTACCAAGATCTGCAACACGATATTGCACAGCATGGAAACTGTAAGGTTTAAAAATGATGCAAAGATAGTGATCCTAGAGCAAGCTTCCAGTCAGGATGAGGATGACAGCTTGATGACACGAAACCTCCCAGTCTAAAGGAAATTAGTCCAGTATGACCACCAAATTAAATACAAATGATAACAGAAACATTACTATTAGCTCAGACAACTTTTTCTTAAGCTCTTTAGGCCAATTTGAGAGTTTCTATACTAGCAACAACCCACAGAACAGCTACATCAGAATGATGTAAGAGGTTTCTTTTACCTACACTTCTCATCCTATTTGTGCACTTGAAGAGGTTATTAGCTCTACACTTAAGATGGAAAAGCTGAGTGGCTGAGAAGAATCAGATTCACTTCTTATTCTTGACACATCAGTATTTTACAGCTTGTAGTGAAATAATTATGTCATTAGAATTCATGGAATAATCAATTTTAGAGCAATGAAAGCAGCAGAACACATAAACCAGCCAAATCATCCTGTGTTTTTTAAAACAATTTGATAATGAAATTAAGACTTATAAAATATAAATTGTTCTCTGAAGTGAACAGGAGGCTATACGATAGAATTTAGAACCCAGAGATAAAACTACTAGATTTTTACTATATAACACAAGCTTTCTAAATCTGTTAGGTTTAATGGTTGTTGCAGAGGAAAAAAAAAAAAAAGGTACCTAGGAAATAGCATGCAATCTAAGCAGCAAACACAAAATTAGGGGAGGGAAAGGAGGAAAAAATCATATATGGAGTGTCTTTCACTCAAAATATAAAGTGGTTCCTCCCTTATACAATTTTTGGAAGGGGCAAAGATTAGAAGATTAACATCACATCAAAGTAATTCTACATCTAGACAAAGTGCCTGATCTTAACAGCACTTGTGCTGATTAGCTTGTATGTATAATTGAAACTGAGTGTCAGTATTCTTCACTTTGTGTCAAGAAAATAGGTAAAGAAAAACTGCAGGCAATCGAGTTAATTAATCCTGGAATTGGATTGATCATAGGCAATCCAAACTGAATAACTTTTCAGTTCTATTCTATACTAGTCCTTATGGAAGTAAATGGAAAAGTAATAGACATGAATTAAACATTTTCATTTCATAGTACTAAGCACTCACCCCATCACCCATAAACTCATTCCTCATCCCATGGGCTTCAGTTGCAGCAGTGCCTGCTTAATAAATGAGCTCTAATAATTCAAAATGAAGAAATGTATTCAGCATGTACTCCCCTCTTTCATACACATTCAGACTGTATAATAACAGTGTGCCATACAGAATATAAAGGAAGAGGGCAATTACAACATGTAAGTAAAGTTGTCACAGAGAAACAATAGTGCTATTAGCATTAATCCTAGTCTGTAGGACTGATTACAGTGATTGTTCTTTGAGAAATACAGAGATGGAAAAAGATCCTTAGAAGTTTAGTTTTACGAAAGTCAGTAACCTGTTGCTGTCTCTGAGTAAAATGTCTTTTTACTTTTTCCATAAAAGATGCAAATACACATATAAACTTAGTTTTCCTTTAGTACAACCTCAGCATTTGAGATTATCAAATGTTATAAATTTGCAATATTTCTTGGCAGTCATTAAAACAGTTTCATTACTACAACCTAATTAATAAGCCATCTACAGTCAGCACTATCTAATAAACACCACAATATCCCCACCACCACTGAATCTCCCCAGTAAACTGTGCACAACAAAATGAGATGCTGAAAAGAAAATGTTTTTATCAGTACTGAGGTCTATTTTTCTAAAGAATTAAATGCTTTCACAACTTTCAATTATTTTCCTCTTAACTTAGTACATGTTAACATATCATACAAAATTAAGATAAATTCATAAAAGCAAAAAAATCCAGTATTTTGCAAAATGAAACCAAGAATTTTGCAAAACATTAAACATTTTCAAAACCTCACACAGTATTTCTGATTTAAAGTTTTAGATTTTGAAGAAAGCAGCTTCCGAATTCGATTAACAATTTAAACCACCCGTTATTGAATACAAGTAAATGCAACACTTCATTTGAACTCAAAATTACTTTGAGCTTGAAACTACTACAGACACCCATTGTTGGTAATTTCGTTAGCTATTTCCCATATTGCCACTCACGACACATTTGTTTTACTATTGTGGTAACAGAAATGCAAACATGCACATCTGGGGAAAGGGTGGAGGGAAAGGGGGAGACCCCATCCTAAAAAACTACAATTTGCTACTCAGAGGAAAAACTGTGCTAGTTAGGCTTTCTGCAATGTTAAATAAATCACAAAATTGTTACAGGAAGTAGCAGGTTTTGATCTGCATGTTTTTTATACATCACATCCAAGAAACATGATTTTATTTTACTACAGTGTCTTGCAAAGGTCAGTAGGGGAGCCATTAAAATGTCCCAACCCACATTAGACTGCAGGCGCAGTAAATCTATCATACAGAAGAAAATAGGGTACAATTTCACTGTAGCATGATGGTTATTAGAGAGCATAAACTACAGCCAACATCACTACTCAGATCCATCTCCTGCATAAAAACCCTTTTTTTTCTGGTACCCTTTCCTATGCCTTGAACTTGCCTTTCACCACAGCTAATGAAACAAAAATAGTCCTCTATGTGCAATGGAGGGATCTTGTTGACATAACCATTCTCCCAGTCCTCCTAAGACAGCACTATCATTAATTCCACCCTAATTGCACCTTTTAAATTAAAAATACTACACTATTTGGTGGGTACTATTGGATAAAGTTTCAAACCACTGCAGCTCATGAGTTATAGGCATGTTTGAAATTAAACTCCTTATAAAAGCTTTAGAAAACTTTCAAGTTAATATGACATTATCGCAGAGATGATCATGGGGTTTGGAAATAACTGGTTCTCTAAGTAGGAAAACTCATCTTTGAGGTTGTCTCAGCAGTCTGGTCACCGCTGAGCTTGTCTGGTTTCGTCAAAGTTCATTCTTTGTTGGGATGATGGCTGGGGGGAAGTCACGGCCAGTTGCTGGTGACCTATTGGGTGGGCTATAAAAGTGCTACATAGCAGGCAACAGCATACAATTGAGTTCATTGCCTGTTGTCGCATAAAATCAAATCCCATTGAGGTACACATTGGACTTCCCCATTTTCCACATTAGCCAACAAATATATCTGAGTTCCTGAGCAAAAGCAATCCCATGAGTGCATTTGCACGACCTGAAGCAGGAATAACCCAGACTGTCTTCCCCAGCAAATTCTTTATGTGCACCACAGGAACTTTATCCCCTTCTACAGTATGTAAAAGTACTGACTGGGCTGGGCCAGCCCTGTTGGCAGATCCTCTGGTGTTAACCAACCAGGTAGTTTTTGGTAAATGTGTATCCCAATGGTTGAAAGCCCCACCACCCATTGCTCACAATGCAGTTTTTAACAGCCCATTGTACTGTTAGATTTTCCCAGAGGCTGGTGCATGGTAGGGGATGTGATATACCCACTCGATGCCATGCACTTTGGCCCAAGTGTCTATAAGGTAATTCCAGAAATGAGTCCCATTGTCTGACTCAGTTCTCTCTGGGGTGCCATGTCTCCACAAAATCTGTTTCTCAAGGTCCAGGATAGTGTTATGGGCAGTGGTGTGGGGTACAACATATGTTTCCAATTGTCCAGTGGTTGCTTCCACCACCATAATGAAATGGTGCTTGCCTTGGCGGGTTGGTGGGAGCATGATATAATCAATCTGCCAGGCCACCCCATATTTGTACTTCAGCCATTGTCCTCCATACCAAAGAGGCTTTAACTGTTTACCTTGCTTAATTGTAACACGTTTCACATTTGTGAATAACCTGGCAATACTGTCCATTTTTAAATCCACCCCTTAATCATGAGCCCATGTGTATGTTGCGTCTCTGGCCTGATGGCCTGAAGTATCATGGGCCCACTGGGACAAAAATAGTTTACCCTTATGTTGCCAATCTAAGTCCATCTGAGCCACTTCAATCTTAGCAGCTTTATCCACTTGTTGGTTGCTCTGGTGTTCCTCAGTGGCCTGAATCTTGGGTAGATGAGTGGAGACATTGCTGTTATCTTGGTGATTACATCTGTAGGGATCTGGCAATGTCCATCTTGCCATTTTATTCCCCAAAATTGTATCTGCTGTACAGGACCCTTGACCTTACTCCATTTTATGGCAAAACCAGCTTTTAGCAGGATTTTGATTATTATCGTCCTTTTGTCAAAAAAATTAGATCATCTCTACAATGGCTGATTCCCTCAGAGACTGGATACCTTTCTCTAGCCTGGTCCATTTGGCCGAATGACTCATAACATCGTCCCTGTACGGAAACCTTTCTTTCACAGTTGCCAAGAGCCCCCTCCAAAGGCTGAGGGACCGTTTCTCTTTTCCAATTCCTTTTGTCAATTCCCCCTTCCCTAACAAGTGATCCCAGCTGCTTGGCTTCCCTACCTTCTAGTTCGTGACCGTCAGCCCCACTGTCCCAGCATCAGAGCAACCAGGGGATGATGCATTCCCCTGGATGACAGGTGAAATCTTTTTGGGTATTCTATAGCTTGGTTGAGGTTGGGGGTCGAGAAGCCAGATCTTCTTCTTCCTCTTCCTCTGATCCACATAGTAATAATTCCTGTTCAGATGGTATCCCGGGTAGTAAGTGCATTGGTTCTTCACCTTTCTTCACTGTATGGGTTGCTTTTTGTGCCTCTTTTTTCCTTTTCCCCTTGCTGACAGGGGCAATCACTACTGGCACAAATTGGTCCTTTGGTTTAGCTGCAGTGATTATCACTGTGGTTGGAGTGCCTGGAGTATCTGTTGTCAGGGTTCATGGAGCCGTTGTGCTTGTGGGTTGAGTAGCACCAGAGGCTGCGTTGTCTCTTGCTGTCAGAGTTTGAGTAGCTGCTGTACTTGTCATTGGGGCTGGTGTAGCTGCTGTACTTGATGCTGGGGCTGCTGTAGTTGCTGTGCTTGGAGTTGGAGTAGCTGCATTGTCTGTTGTAGTCAGAGTTTGAGTAGCTGCTGTACTTATCACTGGGGTTGGCATAGCTGCTCTACTCGGAATTGGAGTAGCTGTGTTGTCTGCTGTAGTCAGAGTTTGAGTAGCTGCTGTACTTGTCACTGGGGTTGGTGTAGCTGCTGTATTTGGAGTTTGAGTAGCTGTGTTGTCTGTTGCTTTGCCATCAGATCCAGAAACATCTTTTTCCCTTTGAAGGTGCTGCAGAGTGTTGAACAGGGCTCTGGAAGCATAGGCCAAGCCCCAGCACATTGCCATGATTTGTCCCTCTCTGGTATGACCAGGATGGCAACACACATCATTTAAGTGTTTTACTAATTTTTCCGGATTTTGCACTTCCAAAGCACTGGAGGGGCCCACTGGCCGAGATACTTGCCCCTACTATCCCACAAACCCTGCCACTCATGACTATCCAGCCTTGGAGAAAATCTCCTGGTCCTACTAGATTGTCATCTAACCCTATGCAAGGCCAAAACCTGACTTTGCTCAGCCCATGATATCAGATGAAATGATCGTAGGTAAAAACACTCTGTATGCGTGCCAGTATGGCGATCCCCATCACAATCAGCAGGCAGGTCTCAAGGGTGTCCAAAGGCCATTCAAAACCTTCAGAACTCTCAAATGATGCTGTAAATAGTCTGGTGGAGAAGCTGGGACACAAGGGAATGTCTCCTTCATGGGTTGACCACCTGAGGAGGTTAAAAAAGATGTGTAATTGCTTAACACTTCCATTATATAACTCCCAAAGTATAGAGGTGATGACCACACTGGGAACACAAGCCAAAGAAGTTTCATGATAGAATCATAGAATAGAATCATAGAATAGTTAGGGTTGGAAAGGACCTTAAGATCACCTAGTTCCAACCCCCCTGCCATGGGCAGGGACACTTCACAGTAAAACGTGTCACCCAAGGATCTGTCCAACCAGGCCTGGAACACTGCCAGGGATGAAGCACCCACAACTTCAATGGGAAGCTCATCCCAGTGCCTCACCACCCTTACAGCAAAGAACTTCTTCCTTATATCCAATCTAAACTTCCCCTGTTTAAGTTTTAACCCACTACCCCTTTTTCTATCACTACAGTCCCTAATGAAGAGTCCATCCCCAGCAACCTTATAGGCCCCCTTCAGATACTGGAAGGCTGCTATGAGGTCTCCATGCAGCCTTCTCTTCTCCAGGCTGAACAGCCACAACCTTCTCAGCCTGTCCTCTGGACTTGTTCCAACAGTTCCATGTCCTTTTTATGTTGAGGACACCAGAACTGTACGCAATACTCCAAGTGAGGTCTCATGAGGGTGGCTTCAAGGTGCTGGATCACCTCCCTCAGCCTGCTGGTCACGCTCCTTTTGATGCAGCCCAGGTGGCTTTCTGGGCTGCAAGCGCACACTGAAGCCGGCTCATGTTCATTTTCTCATGGGCCAACACCCCCAAGTCCTTCTCTGCAGGGCTGATCTGAATCTCTTCTCTGCCCAGCCTGTAGCTGTGCCTGGGATTGCTTCGACCAAGGTGTAGGACCTTGCATTTGGCATGGTTAAACTTCATAAGGGAGGCATCTGCCCACCTCACAAGTGTGTCAAGGTCCCTCTAGATGGCATTCCTTCCCTCCAGCATATCAACCAAACCACCAGCTTGATGTAATTGGCAAACTTGCTGAGGGTGCACTTAATCCCACTGTCCATGTCACCGACAAAGATGTTGAACAAGACCGGTCCCAACACTGATCCCTGAGGGACACCGGTCGTTGCTGGTCTCCAGCTGGACATTGAGCCACTGACCACAAATCTGCGTGTCGATATCCAGCCAGTTCTTTATCCACAGAGGGGTCCACCTATCAAACTGATGTCTCTCCAATTTAGAGATAAGGATGTCATGCAGGACAGTGTTGAACACCCTGCACAAGTCTAGGTAGATGACATCAACTGCTCTACCCCTGTCCATCAGTTCCGTAGCCCCATCATAGAAGGCCACCAAATTGGTCAGGCAGGATTTCCCCTCAGTGAAGCCATGCTGGCTGTCACCAAGCACCTTGTTGATTTTCATGTGCCTAGCATGCCTTCCAGGAGAATCTGCTCCAAGATTTTGTCAAGCACAGAGGTGACACTGACTGGTCTGTAATTCCCCAGGTCATCCATTTTACCTTTCTTGAAAATGGGGGTTATATTACCCTTTTTCCAGTCATCGGGAACTTCACCTGACTGCCATGATCTTTCAAATATAATGGACAGTGGCTTAGCAACTTCTTTTGCCAGCTCCTCCAGGACCCGCAGATGGATTTCATCAGGTCCCATGAACTTGGGTATGTTCAGGTTCTTAAGATGGTCTCGAACCAGATCCTCTCCTATAGTAGGCCTAAGGTCTTCATTCTCACAGTCCCTGCATCTGCCTTCCAAGACTTGTGTGGTGCGGTCAGAGCATTTGCCAATAAATACTGAGGTAAAGAAGTCATTAAGAAGCTCAGCCTTCTCCAAATCCAGGGTAGCCAGTTCTCCTGATAGCTTCCAGAGAGGGCCTGCGTTGTCCCTAGTCTGTCTTTTATTTGCTATGTACCTATTGAATCCCTTCCTGTTATCCTTTACATCCCTAGCCAAGTTTAATTCTAACTGGGCCTTAGCTTTCCTAACCTGGTCCCTAGCTTCCTGGACAACATCCCTGTATTCTTCCCAGGCTGCCTGTCTTTGCTTCTGCCTTTTATAAACCTCTTTTTTTTCCCTCAAATTTTCCTCAGCAGTTCCTTATCTATCCAAGGAGGTCTCCTGGCCCTCCTGCCGCACTTCCTTCTAGTTGAGACACAGCACTCCTGAGCCTGTAGCAGGTGATCCTTGAATACCAACAAACAGTCTTGGGCCCCCCTGCCCTCTAGGGCTATATCCCATGGAATGTTACTAAGCAGGTTCCTGAAGAGGCCAAAGTCTGCTCTCTTGATGTCCAGGGCAGTGAGCTTGCTGCATGCTCTTCTCACTGTCCTGAAGATCTCAAACTCAACCATCTCATGATCGCTATAACCAAGGCTGCCCTGGGGCGTCACATTTCCAACCAGTACTTCCCTTTTGGTGAGCACATGGTCAAGCATGGCACCTCTCCTTGTCAGCTCCTCTATTACTTGCAAAAGGAAGTTGTCTTCCACACAATCTAGGAACTTCTTGAATTGCTTGTGCCAGGAAGTACCATCCTTCCAACAGATATCAGGGTGGCTGAAGTCCCCCATAAGGACAACGGCCTGTGAGTGTGAGGCTGTTCCCATCTGTCTATAGAGCACTTCATCCACAGACTCTTCTTGATCAGGTGGTCTGTAACAGATCCCCACAGTAATGTCCCCCATCACTGTTCTCCCTTTGACCCTGACCCACAGACTCTGACAACTGATCACCTGTCCCCAGACAGAGTTCCATACTCTCCAGCCTATCACTGATATAAATAGCAACTCTCCCTCCCCATCTGCCAGGCCTGTATTTTCTAAAGAGCCTGTAACCTTCCATTCCAACACTCCAGTCACAGGAGCCATCCCACCATGTTTCTGTGATACCTATTATATCATATCCCTATAGACTTGCACACATCTCTAATTCCTCTTGTCTATTGTACTACAGATCATTACCATAAAGTACAGAGAAACAAGAACCTTATCCCAAGTCCCCCAGCCGATAAACACTAAACCAGCAAATAAAGGCTGTAAGTAAAGTACAACATGATGAAACTCTGAGAACAAGAGCAAGAACTTTGATAGCAAATAAATCAGGACTGTGACAAGTGACTATCAATCCGAAACAATAAATGCTTATCACAAGTATGATTAGACACACTCTGGTCAGATCTGTTGCTATCTCAACCTTCCATGCCCCACGTTGGGGGTCACAAAGAACTGTCGTGTTTTAAGCCCAGACGGTAGCTCAGAACCACGCAGCCGCTCACTCACTTCCCCCTTCTTCCTTCCCCCCCTCCCAGAGGGATGGAGAGGAGAATCAAAAGAATGTAACTCCCACAGGCTGAGATAACAACGGTCCAGTGTTGCAGAATGACTTTAAGAGCAGAACCATAGAGTTCTGGAGGACTGTGCAAGCAAGGCAGGGGGTGGCCCCCACAGGTGGACAGAGACCAGACCTGGGAGGAGAATGTGGAGGAAGCTGTGGGGGCTAACCAATACTGTTATGCCAAGAAGGAGTGGCTGAATACCACTCCTATATATGTGTGAACTGCGTCACAAATAAATTAGAAGTTGCTTATCACCCATATTGGGTTGGCCTGTCTGCTTCTCCTCGCCGCTTACAAATGGCGCCCGAACAGGGACGCGGATTACAGGGCCCTGGTCGCTGGGGACCCGGATTATAGGGCTCCGACTAGCGGGGACCCAGGATATAAGGCCCCGACTAGCGGGGACCCGGGATACAGGGCCCCGGCTGACGGGGACCCGGATAAAGGGCCCCGGCCGACGGGGACCGGGGATATAGGGCCCCGACTAGCGGGGACCCAGGATATAGGGCCCCGACTAGCGGGGACCCGGGATACAGGGCCCTGGTCGCTGGGGACCCGGATTATAGGGCTCCGACTAGCGGGGACCCAGGATATAGGGCCCCGACTAGCGGGGACCCGGGATACAGGGCCCCGGTCGACGGGGACCCGGATAAAGGGACCCGGCCGACGGGGACCCGGGATACAGGGACCCGGTTTAACGGGGACCCAGGATACAGGGACCCGGTTTAACGGGGACCCAGGATACAGGGACCCGGTCGACGGGGACCCGGGATACAGGGCCCCGACTAGCGGGGACTCGGGATACAGGGCCCCGGTCGACGGGGACCCGGAACGGCGAGAGAGCGGCGCCGGCGGCAGCGGCCGGGCAGCGCGGGCAATGCTGCTGCAGTGGCGTGACGGACCCGGGTGCTGCGACTTCCCTAAAAAGTCCGCCGCTGGGGCGAACCAGACACTGCTGCGTCGGGAGGCCGATCCGGAGACCGAGATTACAGGACGACCCAGAACAAGACGATCCGGAAAAGGCTGGCCATGAAAATGGACCGAGAGGTAGCCCTGGACTTATTACAGTGCTTTTTATAAAAGCGGGGAACTGAGCCTTGAACTTTTACAGTGCTTTTTATAAAAGCGGGGAACTGAGCCCTGAACTTTTTACAGTGCTTTTTATAAAAGCGGGGAATTGAGCCTGAGACTCTAAAGCAGCTAGCAGGTCTACTGCCTGTAAGGAAGGCTAAGAGATGTTTTTTGCAGATCCTAATACAATATTTGAGAAGAGTGAGTGGCAAAAGTTTGGTGATGAACTATTTGACTCAGTGCTTAATGATTATAAAAAGGCAAAGAAACTCGGTAAACCAAGGAGGGAAGTAATGAACTGTATAAAAAGATACAAGGCAGAAAAGAAAACTGCCGCGGTAGCAACGGAGAAACTAGGAACAGACGTCCCCGGTCGGTTGAAACCGGGGGAAGATTACAACTCGTTCCCCCTCCCCCCCCCCCCCCCCCCCACTCGCGGGAGCACAGGGTTTCCCACCCCGCACCCCCCGCACCCCCCCCTTCCTTTTCTCCCCCTTCATCAGAAGATGCCGCGGAGGAGGTGTAACCCACTGCTCCCCCACCACCCCAGTTCCGAAAGTAGGGACTTCGAAAAGGACAGAGAAAGTATATTAGAAGGTACACGCACGATAAATGTCGAGAAATCCGAAAGAAAGAGGGCGGTGCCTCGGCGCCGGATCGATTGCGGCGCCACTGTGAAGCACGCAGTAAAAAATAGGGATCATGCGCGAGCGGGAGATTTAAAGGAACCGCGAGCCTCTCCAGCCCACTACGCCCTAGAGTGAAAAAACTTTTAACTCAGTCACGGAGGAGCCAGGTCTGCAGATGGCTACATACCGAACGAGATACATCTGATAAGAAAGACACAGCTGCGAGCAACGGAGACCCCGAGTTCGGCGCAGGATCAGCCCCCGAGTCCCCTGAATCCGAGCCAGATTTATATCCTCTGCTTCCAGACCCTGACTCTTTGTCTCCCGGGTCGGTCTGCTCAGACTTGCTGGCCCTGGAGACGCTCAGTTGTAACAATAGGTAACCAAATATGTGATCATTACTGGGGAATTTTCTGCAATGGGCATTTCTGCATATCCTGTGTTTACTGCACAGCAGGGGGCTAAAGAGTGGGAAGCTCTTGATCTCAAAATAGTTAAGGAGGCCTGGCAAACAGTGACCACGTATGTGTTAAAATTCTATTATACTCAAGCTGTATATGTTATGATTTTTTCTTGCAATTGACAGGGAGAGCCCATACAGTCTCTCTGTGATACTCAGGTACTAGAAGTTGGTAAATATAAGTATGTCCAGGTTTCTATCAACCCTTGGAGACCTCTGTAGATACTGCTGGCCACTTCTTCCAGCACAGGCTGGCCACCTGTGTTGGAATGAGTGTGCATTTTGGTCAGTATAAAAGCCCAAGCCTCATACGATGTGGGGGAGGCAGAGCCTCTGCGGGGACGCCTGCTAAGGTTGAGCCTGCCACCTCGCACTGCAGTGATGCTTCTCGGAGCTGGTTTGCTGTTAGTCTCCACAGGGTCCTTGTGCCAC
The DNA here is from genome assembly GCF_034315485.1 of Pezoporus occidentalis. Classification (NCBI taxonomy): domain Eukaryota; kingdom Metazoa; phylum Chordata; class Aves; order Psittaciformes; family Psittacidae; genus Pezoporus; species Pezoporus occidentalis. Next base: position 37,033 of record NW_026915874.1, read on the forward strand.
GTTCTGTACGTGGGACTGTAGTGGGAGTAATGATGGCTTTTGCAGGGACTCAAAAAAAAAAAAAAAAAAAAAAAAAGGGGGGGGAGAGAGAGTAATGATGTTACATTTAACTTTAACCTGTCTATTTCTGAAGAACTGATAACCTGGGGGAGGGAGTATATTTGTGCCCTCCTGCCTACAGGTCCATGGCGACTTCCTGCAAAGTTTGTGAAGCCTTGCCATGAGCTGGACAGACGAATGGATAAACCTGATGCCTCAGCTACAGGAGCTGACCGTGATTACCCCAAGCAGAATGAGATAGAGGAAGAGAAAGAACAAATAACTGCAAAACATCACTTGGGGACAACTGAAAAGTAACATCCTGAATATGTGTGCTTGTAAAGTAGCTATATTAGAGGTTGTGATTTTGTGTATAAAACCACCTGTATTTACTAGCTAGTTGCTAATAAGAAACTGCACCTTGTATTGTATAGATTTGTCACTTGTAAAAGAGATGTTAAGAGTGTGGAAATTTGCAGTAGCTGCTAGAAAATGCTAAGGCAAAAGCTAAAAAAAAAGGAAAAAAAAAATTAATACAATGGTAGTGTTATAAAGCAGGTGATGGAACAAATTTAAGAGAGGGGGAGAATTCCACTGGTAAGAAATTTCTTTGGCTAGTCCTTCACTGCCATCAGCATCTTCGACATGCTGCTGCACCCTGTAATAGTTAACTCTGCTAATGTAAATTTGTGTGTGCCTTGCTGTAGTAGCGACTTGTTACTGGATAAAACAAAAGGGGGGAGATGTGGAGACACTGTTCTCACAGGAGAATGCATAATTGGTACATAAACTTTGAATAGTCCTGAAAGATACAGCAAGGCCATGAGAGGCCTGAAGAAGCTTAAGCAAGCAAGATAAGAGGCTGGAATTCACCAAGTTAATGAGAACTGTGGACTGTTGGCAAGCTTTCAAGGTTGAGTTCTCACACCTGTGTTTAACCAATTATATGTTAGTCACTAAGTGTCTTCAAAACATGTATCCAATCATAATATGCCAAATCACTGTAAGTGCTTCAGCCGGGGCCTTGGCTCAACTAAGCAGACAATTCTACATCGAAGGCAATTTCTGATTTGTTTTAAGGTTGACTCTGTGAGACATGCAACACTGCAGAACCTTTTGTTGTTGGAACAGGGACATGGATGTGAAGAGTTTGATGGAATGTGTTGTATGAGTCTCTCTGATTATGCTAATTCGATGCATGCACAGCTGAGGACCCTGGCTCAGTTTACCCAGCAATAGTAAATGAGCAATATCCTAAGAATAACTAGATGGTTGTCTTCACCGGGCATTACAGGTTGAGTCAAACACTGTTGTTTGAAGCATTGCACTTATGTATCATTGATTAGGTTAATCATCGTAGCTATTAGACTTGTTTATAGTTGTGTGATAAAACAGGTGAACAGAATAACCCATAATGCCTTGCTTGCACAAAGAAAAAGGGGGGAATTGTTGCAGAATGACTTTAAGAGCAGAACCATAGAGTTCTGGAGGACTGTGCAAGCAAGGCAGGGGGTGGCCCCCACAGGTGGATAGAGACCAGACCTGGGAGGAGAATGTGGAGGAAGCTGTGGGGGCTAACCAATACTGTTATGCCAAGAAGGAGTGGCTGAGTACTACCACTCCTATATATGTGTGAACTGCGTCACAAATAAATTAGAAGTTGCTTATCACCCATATTGGGTTGGCCTGTCTGCTTCTCCTCGCCGCTTACAGTCCAGTAACTAATGTATAACACAAAACTACTACTGCTACCACCAATAATAATAATAATGATAAGGAAAATAACAAGAGAAGAGAATACAACCTTTCACCACCCGCCACCCGATATCCAGTCTGATCTAAGCAGGAATCTAGCCCTTCTGGGTAGCTGCCAGCAGTTTATATACTGGGGATGACGTGCTGTGCTATAGAATACGCCTTTGGCTAGTTTGGGTCAGGTGTCCTGTCTCTGTTTCCTCACAGCTGCCCTTTCTCCGTGGCAGAGCATGAGACTCAGAAAGTCCTGGTCAGAGTAAACATTACTCAGCAACAACTGAAAACATTGGTGTTATCAGTGTTGTTCCCAGGCTGAAAGTCAAAAACACAGCACTGCACCAGCTACTAAGAAGGAGAAAAATGACTACTCTTGCTGAGCCCATGACAATCACAGTATCACAGTATGCTAGAGGTTGGAAGGGACCTCAAAAGATCATCTAGTCCAATCCCCCTGCCGGAGCAGGAACACCTAGATAATGTTACACAGGAAAGTGTCCAGGTGAGTTTTGAATGTCTCCAGGGAAGGAGACTCCACAACCTCCCTGGGCAGCCTGTTCCAGTGTTCTGTCACCCTCACTGAGAAGAAGTTTCTTCTCAAGTTTAAGTGGAACCTCTTGTGTTCCAGTTTGTACCCATTACCCCTTGTCCTGTCATTGTTTGCCACTGAGTAGAGCCTGGCTCCATCCTCATGACACTTCCCCTTTATATATTTATATACACTAATAAGGTCACCCCTCAGTCTCCTCTTCTCCAAACTATAGAGACCCAGCTTCCTCAGTCTTTCCTCATAAGGGAGATGCTCCACTCCCTTAATCATCTTCGCTGCCCTGCGCTGGACTCTCTCCAGCAGGTCCCTGTCCTTCTTGAACTGAGGGGCCCAGAACTGGACACAATATTCCAGATGGGGTCTCACCAGGGCAGAGTAGAGGGGAAGGAGGACCTCTCTCGATCTACTAATCACCCCCCTTCTAATACATCCCAGGATGCCATTGGCCTTCTTGGCCACGAAGGCACAGTGTTGGCTCATGGTCATCCTGTCGTCCACCAGGACCCCCAGGTCCCTCTCCCCTACACTGCTCTCTAACAGGTCGCTCCCCAATCTATACTGGAACCTGGGGTTGTTCCTGCCCAGATGCAGGACTCTACACTTTCCCTTGTTATATTTCATCAAGTTATTCCCTACCCAACTCTCCAGCCAGTTCAGGTCTCGCTGGATGGCAACAGAGCCTTCTGGCGTGTCAGCCACTCCTCCCAGCTTAGTGTCATCAGCAAACTTGCTGATAGTACACTCAATTCCCTCATCTAAATCGTTGATGAATATATTAAATAATACTGGTCCCAGTACTGACCCTTGAGGCACTCCACTAGATACAGGCCTGCAAGTAGACTCCGCCCCATAGACTACAACTCTCTGGCTTCTCTCCTTCAGCCAGTTCACAGTCCACCTCACCAGCTGATCATCCAGACCACACTTCCTCAATTTAGCTGTGAGGATGCTGTGGGAGACTGTGTCAAATGCTTTGCTGAAGTCAAGGTAGACCACATGCACGGCTCTGCCATCATCCATCCACTGTGTTATTTCCTCATAAAAGGCTAAGAGATTGGTCAAACATGATTTCCCCCTGGTGAAGCCATGTTGACTGCCCCTCATAACCCTCTTATCCTTGATATGCCTTAAGATGGCACCTAGGATAAGGTGTTCCATCACTTTCCCAGGGATGGAGGTGAGGCTGACCGGTCTATAGTTACCCGGGTCCTCCTTCTTGCCCTTTTTGAAGACTGGAGTGACATTTGCTTTCCTCCAGTCCTCAGGCACCTCTCCCGTTTCCCAAGACTTGGTAAAGATGATGGAGAGTGGCCTAGCAATGACTTCCGCCAGTTCCCTCAGCACCCGCGGTTGCATCCCATCTGGACCCATGGATTTGTGGATGTCCAGATTGCTCAACTGGTCTCTAACCCATTCCTCATCGACTAAGGCAAACCGCTCCGTTGACCTGACTTCATCTAAGGTCTCAGGGGTACAGGGCTCTTCAGGACTGCCTGCAGCAGAGTAGACAGAGACAAAGAAGGCATTCAGTAACTCTGCCATCTCTGTATCTTCTGTCACCAGGGCACCCATCCCGTTCATCAGTGGGCCTACATTGCCTCTGGTGTTAGTTTTATCTGCCATGTATTTGAAAAAGCTCAAGCTCTTTTTGCTGTCCTTGACCCTTCTCGCCAGGTTTAATTCTAAGGAGGCCTTAGTCATCCTAGCTGCTTTCCTACATCCTGTAGCAGCAGCCTTATATTCCTCCCAAGTGGCCAGCCCCTCCTTCCATGACCTGTAAACTCTCCTCTTTCACTTGAGCATACCCAGCAATTCCCTATTCAGCCACGCAGGTCTCCTGGCCCTCTTCCTTGACTTCCTACGTGTCGGGATGCTCTGATCTTGAGCCCAGAAAAAGCAATCCTTGAATGCCAAACAACTGTCTTGGGCCCCTTTACCTTCAAGCAGCCTTGCCCATGGGATTTCCCCTAGCAATTGCTTGAAAAGGCCAAAGTTTGTCCTGCTAAAGTCCAGGGTTGCAATTCTACTTGCTATTCTATTGGTCCTACCACACAAGATCCTGGATTCCACCATCTCTTGGGCGCTGCAACCAAGGCAGCCCTCAACCCTTACTGCTTCGAAAAGACCCTCCTTTTTAGTGAGGATGAGATCCAGCAGCGCTCCTCTCCTGGTTGGCTCATCCACCATTTGCAGGAGGAAGTTATCATGCATACACTGGAGAAACCTCCTGGACTGTGGCTGGGTCGCTGAGTGGTCCTTCCAGCAAACATCAGGGAAGTTAAAATCCCCCACGACGACCACAGCCTGTGACTGTGAGGCCTCTCTCAGGTGCCTGTAGAAGGCCTCGTCAACTTCCTCACCCTGATCTGGTGGCCTGTAACAGACACCCACAATGACCCTTTTCACATTACTAATCATTCAGCTGATTTTCCCTTCACTTTTAAATATTAATTTTGAGTTAATTTTCAAGTTCCATATATGATTAAAGTTGTCGAAGACAAATTTCCTTTTCAGAATTTCAGCTTGACTGAAATGTTTTACTTTTGATGCTTTTTTGTGCTTACATATTGTATTTGCACCTAAACACAAGTTCAAAACAAGAACTAATATCTTTCATTAAAAACACCACCACTGTTCCCTCTAAAGAGTCACTGATCTCACCATTAATCAAATGCTGGCACAATTTCATGATGCTTTCCGGTTCAACTTCCAGTAACTTCAGTACCTTCCAGTACTGAACTTTCCAGTTTAACTTTCAGTACCTTCCATGCCTAAAAGAAATCTGGAGAGGGACTTTTTACAAGAGCATGTAGTGATAGAACAAAGGCTTTAAATTGAAAGATGGGAGATTTAGATATGAGGAGGAGGCCCTTCTATATGAGGGTGCTGAGGCACTGGAACAGGTTGCCCAGAGAAGCTATGGCTGCCCCATTCTTGGCAGTGATCAAGGTCAGGTTGGATGGGGCTTGGAGCAACCTGGTCTAGTGGAAGGTGTCCCTGCCCATGGCAGGGGGATTTGAGCTAGATCATCTTTCAAGTCCTTTCCAACCCAAACCATTCTATGATATGATATATTGTCTCCTAAGTTTATTCAGTCACGGTGGACTTTTTATTTAGGTATTCGAGTTGTTCTATCCTGCTTGAATTCATTCACATTCACATTTTCTTCAGCTGTACCTACTCCTAACAGACATTTGCAAATCTGCTTTTCCTGAGCAAATCTCCAACCCCAGATATTCATGGTTCTATGAGTGCCAGTTTAGGGTCTCATTGCATAATTATGCCTAAGCAAATGAGACTATTCTTCACTTAATAAATAGCATATACGACTCGCATGACACACTTGAATCTCTCATAGTGCCACAGATCACATTTAATTTACAGTCTATAATCTGCATTGTTTTACTATGTTTTGCATAAGTCCATCTGTTATTGAAAGAGCTAACAATACAGTACCATACCAGAGAGGTTTTTAAGCTAACTCCCAACCATACGAGTTCATCTGTAGCAGAATAGTGTAGATACAGTGCTACCAATGCTTGAAAGGGTTTGTTCAGAATCAAGTTGACCATTACTCTACATGCTAAATTAGCATTATGAATTAGTTTTAAGAAAATTGTTGCATATTGGAATTAAAAATTGAATAGTACCACTTTGTAAGTTTTATTTCTGGGCACTCTTACAGTTTGCCTACTTGAGAAAAGATGAACAAGAGCAATGCAAAATAATTCAGATTACACTGATATTTTGTAAGGTAATAACCAAATCCTGTTTTTTCTGCCAGAGATCCTAGAAATGGACCAAAAAGGAAAGAGTTATATCTGTCAGCAAGATACGAGTCTAAAGAAAATTAACAAAACGAAAATTTGCTTCAAGATATCTATAGCACATCTCACTATTAGCTGTCACTGGAAATCTTGCCCTGCAGAACTGTGGTGGGTGACTTCCTAGCTGGCCCAAATGACAGACAATAAATGTTCCTATTGGTAATGTGTATTATCACACCTTATAGTTGCCTTGGTCCCATTGATGTTTAAAACTGTCAAGGTCCCTATAAGAATTTTTGAATGGACAAAACACAGTGTTATGTACATAGTATTGTCTTGAGCACTTCAACAGTGACTGAATATAGATAGCCCTCAGTCCATACAGACTGCTGACAGCAGTTACAGGCAAATAAAAATGGTAGCACATAAAGGAATGCTTTCTTCACACATGCCACTGCAAACAATGCCATTTCCTATTTTATTGTAACACACAGTCTCCCATTCAGTGTAACTGTGCAGAGTTGTTTTGTTACTTTCCTAACACTGCTTTCTCATTGCCATTTCCAGGTTTTCTTACATTTATTTGACCAGGGGTTACATTAGTGGTCTCAACATATAGCAGTACAAGCAAACAAAAGACTTCTGTAGCAACAAATGCCCAAACACATTGAAACTTAGCTTTTAGTATTTCAAATTCAAGTAAACAGCTGGAAACATTTTGCAAGTCACAAGCTGCCAAAGTATAACACTTTCTCATTTAAGCATCTCTTCATATGACTGCAGAGGAGGCTCATCAGACTACACTGAGGTTACATTGTGAAAATCCTATTGCTCTCAAGAGGGCTAGAGCTCCATGACTAGATTAAATGTCTCTTACACTGATAAAAATTAGCATTTAAAATATACACACAGGGAGTGTTTTCTGAAAATTAATGGTTAGATTAAAGGCATTTTCTTGATCTGCATTTCAAAGTTGCACTGATGAAATTTGTACAAGGTCAATTCAAATCACATATACTGCTCAGCAGGTTTTGACTTCATCAGTTGTTTTTACATAGACAGATTTCCCCACAGAAGTATTATTTTGTGTTACTAGTTTATGGGATTTTGGAGGTTCTAACAGCATTTGCTCCCTCTGCGCTAGAGGGATATCAGGGTTTGGCTCCAATTTCTTCTGCAGATATAGCTGTCTACTTAAGATGGTCCAGCCAGTGCTCAGCATTGCTTTGGCTGCTGAAAGGCAATTAAGTTATTTACAAACTCTTCCCAACCCAGCTAGAATTTGTGCTGAGTTCGAGATTTGTGAATTTACATTGTCTGGCCCTATGTTTATGAAAGTTCTGTATTAGTTCTGTTAAAAGATCATAGCTTAGAACCTGCCATTGAAGCCTGCCAAAAGGCATACTACATTATATCTAAAAACACACTCCACCTGTGCTTTCAGTAGTAGAGGCACAGTCACAGAAACAGAACTCATATAGCACAGGACTTGGTCCCAAACAGGAATGAAATTGCATTGTAGAAGCCACACATATCTACTGGCTAAAAAAGTGACACAAGTGTTCTGCAATTGGTAAAGCACAGAGCAGTGAGCCTGCTGCTCTCATAACTTCCTCATTGTCCAGCAATTCCAAAATATCCCTTTATCTGTGAGATTCTTGACAAGAGACAATAAAATAAGAAAATTGCCCAGGATCATTTTATGACTTTGGAATGGCCATATGTTCTCCATTTGAAAATTTGTATTCATATGACAATATTGTTTTAAATTACAATGTTATATTAATTTTTACTTTTATCTTTCTGAACAGTAATAAGAATTATTTCCTTCCCCCTGTGATGTCTATTTTGGCCAATGCACAAGCAACAAATCAGTAGGGGGTTAAGGAATGGAGAGAAAGTTTGAGTAAAATACAGTAACATGAAGTGTTCTGCAAAATCTTACAAGTATGAATCAATTCATGCAATACCCTTATGAGCAAGAGACCTGTTATCCCATTTTATGGGAATCTGAGATAGAATTTAAGTGACTTGACTAAAGCCAGAACTGTCAGATTTGGGGATTTATCAGAGGTCCTGGTTCCTATTCTCTTCCATTTACTATTCTGATTTATGTTATAACTGCAAAAGGGAGCTATAGCCTGACTTAAGAAATGGTATTTAAAAAAAAATAAAACAAATTCTTATGTCAGACTATAACAGACTATAAAGTATCAACCTAGATTGTGGTAGTCAATTTTTTTTATTTTTTTTTAAGAGTAAAAAAAAAGCCTTTGTCAAATAGGTATATTCAGTGTAAAAATGCCTTAAAATCAGATCAGATTGACATACTGCAAGAGTAGAAAAATGTGTGCAAAATGGAAATTTGGTTAAAATCTTTCAAGTTCTGAGAAAACAGTGTTGAATATTTCTTGAAGAATACTTCATGCATCACTCAGCATTTGTTGTATGTAATCAACAATGTCACTCATACTTGATGCCAGCAGAGAGCTAGCATACAAGCTCCCTGGGAAGATTGTAATTGGCTTTCTTTGAACCATGTTTCCTCTTCAGGAAAGCAGTGACAAGGATCAGGGCATCTATTTTGCAGTATCTTTTTACAGCTTCTAAATTACCTTTGAATAAGTGAATAATTCAGTTTCATGAAGCAACACAGCAACACTAAGTCCCCAGGCTCCCATTAAATGATTTCTACAGATTAGAGAAAGCAAGTAAAAAAAAAAAAAAAAAATAAGAAAAAGAGTTATTTTACTATCCCATTAGTTCTAAACACGGTATGCTGACAATGACCTCATTCTATTCCCATTTTTGTTCCCACCTCTTCCCTGCTTTCCCTCTTGGTTTTGTCTGACAACAGCTCCTAGAAGCCATAGCCTGGAGATGCCTTACAGAAATCAGAAGGCATTTTTCCAAGTTTTTCCACTTCTTTGGCTCAAATTTCTGCTAAGTTTACCTAGTATTTTTAGATACCAGTCCCCAAACACTTTTTTTCAGTAAAAGCCACTACTCAATAAATCTTACCTTATGGAGGCTTCTCTTTGGCTTGTTCCTAGTCTCAGAGCTTACTCTTCATGGTCAGATCACTATTTTCTGGCTTATTATAGGTGCTCTCAGAAGGGAGAATGATATGCCCAAATAGGAACAGAGCAGCATTATCACTTCATTCAAAAGATCAAGAGGGAAAAAGAAGTTGCTCGTTTACAGAGAGAAAGTATAAAGCAGCATACAAATAAGAAGAAATAGAGTCAATTAAAAGGAGAGAGCAAAACTAGAAATCAAACACTCCTGCTGTGCTGCTCCTTCATAGCATCCATGTCAGGCAGAGAACTTGTTGATAGTCCTGGAACCAGAAGAATTAATTTCATATTTTCTTTCCAAATAATTTCATCTTGCTTTTGTTTAAGAAAAAGCATGTGTTCAGCAATGCTTGTTGTCCTGAAAGTACTTTCTTTCATAAAATACGTCAGACTACTATCTTTTACGTCCTTCTTTGCATCTCTTCATCCTGCTATAACTGAAGTGGTGCCTTCTCAAGCTGAGAGGAATGCCAATGGCCACATCACATGATCCACTATTAACATGGGGATTGCAGCAACTGATGTGATAGAATAAAGTCTCAACTCACTATCATGAAAAAAAAACATAAGGATCCGCCTTTCCTAAAGCACACAAGTTTGTCTTTCAACTAAGAAATAAAAGGAGCTGGAGTGCTCTGGGTTGTTTTTTTAACTGTGAGCCTCTAACTACAACCCTCTTCCCAAAGGGAAAGCAAAAGCTTACTAACATAAGTTATGGTTACTAACTGCCTCAGGAATCCTTTAACTGAAAGCAAAACAGCCTTCATGAACTCAGAAGTATGACACACTGGAGACTGAGCAGCCTTCCAAGAAGAGGAAATGGGTGATCCATTTTGCATTTTTAATGTACATTCTGAAGTAATCATTAGGAGCTTTCTGTTGAATCTTGCAAGGAAACTAGTCATTGATATGAACAGCTCTCCAGAAAAAAAAAAATGTTAAGAGCCTGCTTAAGCTGTATAAACATAAGGAAAAAGGGATTTTCTTCCATGAAACTAAAGATGTCTTTATTCCTCTAGATGGGAGAACTTCCAAGAAACTGGGTGTTACAGAGACTATTTTCAACTGCCATAACAGTAAAATACTTTTGAAATTACTGCTTCAAATCTGAATTTCTTGAAATTGGATTCCCCTGTCAAATCACAGAAAGCCAGATTAAAGATACTGCATGAGATATGATTTTATGATTCTATAATGTAGGCATTCTAGAAACTATTGCCTGCTCCAAGGAAACTGGCAGACATTGAATTATGTACTTAAGGAATAGCACCAAATAATGTGATAACAGCATCTGCCTGTACTTCGCATAGTGCAGACTCCATTCCGACACCAGCTTCTCATACATTTAGTGTTATGCTTCAGCAGCAATTGAGAGCTCTGAAGGTTTTGAATGGCCTTTGGACACCCTTGAGACCTGCCTGCTGATTGTGATGGGGATCGCCATACTGGCACGCATACAGAGTGTTTTTACCTACGATCATTTCATCTGATATCATGGGCTGAGCAAAGTCAGGTTTTGGCCTTGCATAGGGTTAGATGACAATCTAGTAGGACCAGGAGATTTTCTCCAAGGCTGGATAGTCATGAGTGGCAGGGTTTGTGGGATAGTAGGGGCAAGTATCTCGGCCAGTGGGCCCCTCCAGTGCTTTGGAAGTGCAAAATCCGGAAAAATTAGTAAAACACTTAAATGATGTGTGTTGCCATCCTGGTCATACCAGAGAGGGACAAATCATGGCAATGTGCTGGGGCTTGGCCTATGCTTCCAGAGCCCTGTTCAACACTCTGCAGCACCTTCAAAGGGAAAAAGATGTTTCTGGATCTGATGGCAAAGCAACAGACAACACAGCTACTCAAACTCCAAATACAGCAGCTACACCAACCCCAGTGACAAGTACAGCAGCTACTCAAACTCTGACTACAACAGACAATGCAGCTACTCCAGCTCCAAGCACAGCAGCTACAGCAACCCCAGCGACAAGTACAGCAGCTACCCAACTCCAACAACAAATACTGCAGCCACTCCAATCATGGTGATAATCACTGCAGCTAAACCAGAGGATCAATTCGTGCCAATATCGGTTGGCCCTGTAAGTAAGGGGAAAAGCAAACAAGAGGCAAGAAAGATGAAGATGAAGAACCAATGCACTTACTGCCTGGGACAGCACCTGATCAGGATGCTGTGATTACGTGAATCAGAGGAAGAAGAATCAAAAAGAAGAGGTGACTTCTCAACCACGGACCTCAAAGAGCTATAGAATATGTGAAAAGATTTTACCCGCCAACCAGGGGAGCACATCATCACCTCCTTGCTCTGTTGCTGGGACAATAGGGCTTATGGTCACAAACTAGAAGGTAGGGAAGCCAAGCAGCTGGGATCGCTAGCTAGGGAAGGGGGAATTGACAAAGCAGTTGCAAAAGAGAAACAGTCCCTCAACCTTTGGAGGCAGCTCTTGGCAGCTGTGAAAGAAAAGTTTCCATACAAAGACGATCTTATGAGCTATTCAGCCAAGTGGACCACAGTAGAGAAAGGCATCCAGTCTCTGAGGGAATCAGCCATTGCAGAGATGATCTATCACAGGAGGGACGCAGCGAAAGGACCCATAGATCCTAATGAAGTCAAATGTACATGACACATGTGACGGAACTTTACATGGAATGCACTGTCATCATCTGCCCACTCATTGGCAGCAATAACCTAGAATGACATAACACCACCACCGGTGGATGAAATGATTCGTCAACTCTGAGAGTTCGAGGACAATCTTAACCTTTCCATCATTTCAGTTGTGGAAAAACTGTCCAAGGACCTCAAACAATTGAGAGACAATCTATCTGATCTATCCAGCTCCTCACGTGTAAAAACCCACATCTCAGCTATTAACAAAAACTGTCCTACTGCTCAAGAGAGATCTAGAAGGTATATGCCACGGGCCACCCTATGCTTTTACCTGCGAGATCACGGACAAGACATGAGAAAGCGGGATGGAAAACCTACCTCAGCTCTGGAGAAACAGGTGCATGAATTGGAGAACAAGGTCAAGGCTGGTCATCCCATGAAAGCTCCAGCTTCACTCTCGAGTGAGCAGGCTCCGAGATGGAGTGGAAGAGCTGATTTTACTTCAGCTCCTATGATAAAGACTAATTCCTGTCAACAAGATGTAAGTGACCAATGTGATGACTATTTAAGGGGCCTAGCCTCCAGCCATGTGGAGGTAGGGGACAATCGGGTTTACTGGACTGTGGGGATCAGATGGCCTGGGACATCAGTCCCACAGAAGTATAAGGCTCTAGTAGATACCGGTGCACAGTGCACCCTAGTGCCATCAAGCTGCCAAGGGGTGGAAGCCATTAATATTTCTGGAGTGACAGGAGGATCCCAAGAGTGAACTGAACTGGAGGCTGAAATCAGCCTGACTGGGAGGAAATGGCAAAAACAGCCAGACTACCTCAAGAGTGGGTACTTCAAAGACCCAAAAGGGTACCAATGGGCTTTTCGAATTGCTGCTCCTTATATCCAGTCTAAACTTGCCCTGCTGAAGTTTTAACCTGTTACCCCTTATCCTATCACTACACTAATGAAGAGTCCCTCCAGAGCATCCTCATAGGCCCCCTTCAGATACTGGAAGGCTGCTATGAGGTCTCCATGCAGCCTTCTCTTCTCCAGGCTGAACATCCCCAACTTTCTCAGCCTATCTTCATACAAAAGGTACTCCAGTCCCCTGATCATCCTTGTGGCCCTCCTCTGGACTTGTTCCAACAGTTCCATGTCCTTTTTATGCTGAGGACACCAGAACTGCACACAATACTCCAAGTGAGGTCTCGTGAGAGCAGAGTAGAGGGGCAGGATCACCTCCTTCGACCTGCTGCTCACGCTCCTTTTGATGCAGCCCAGGATACTGCTGGCTTTTTGGGCTGC
>NW_026915875.1:0-59115 GCF_034315485.1 Pezoporus occidentalis
ACCTGTTCAGCACACAATCACCTTTACATTGGTGCATCCATCGTTGCTTTCACTGCTCCCTTTCATACAGGAAAAGCATTTGAATGGAATCAGTTCAGAGCCTGCTCTCTGCTGGCAGCAACACAGTCAGCACAGAAAGAACAGTGGCATCTGCTCCCACAGCAGAAGAACCAGCAGGGAAAGCTAGTGCTGGGCCTCTTCAGCACACAGGCTGCTTTGCAACGGTGTCACCATCATTGCAGTCTCTCCTCGGTTTCATACCTAAAACTCCATTTGAATCCAAATTCTCAGCTGGTCGCTTTCAGCTGCCCAGCAGCACAGTGATTACAGCACGAACGTTTGGCTTCTGCTCCCACAGCAGAAGAGCCAGGAGGGAAAGCTTGTGCTGGACCTGTTCAGCACACAATCACCTTTACATTGGTGCATCCATCGTTGCTTTCACTGCTCCCTTTCATACAGGAAAAGCATTTGAATGGAATCAGTTCAGAGCCTGCTCTCTGCTGGCAGCAACACAGTCAGCACAGAAAGAACAGTGGCATCTGCTCCCACAGCAGAAGAACCAGCAGGGAAAGCTAGTGCTGGGCCTCTTCAGCACACAGGCTGCTTTGCAACGGTGTCACCATCATTGCAGTCTCTCCTCGGTTTCATACCTAAAACTCCATTTGAATCCAAATTCTCAGCTGGTCGCTCTCAGCTGCCCAGCAGCACAGTGATTACAGCACGAACGTTTGGCTTCTGCTCCCACAGCAGAAGAGCCAGGAGGGAAAGCTTGTGCTGGACCTGTTCAGCACACAATCACCTTTACATTGGTGCATCCATCGTTGCTTTCACTGCTCCCTTTCATACAGGAAAAGCATTTGAATGGAATCAGTTCAGAGCCTGCTCTCTGCTGGCAGCAACACAGTCAGCACAGAACGAACAGTGGCATCTGCTCCCACAGCAGAAGAACCAGCAGGGAAAGCTAGTGCTGGGCCTCTTCAGCACACAGGCTGCTTTGCAACGGTGTCACCATCATTGCAGTCTCTCCTCGGTTTCATACCTAAAACTCCATTTGAATCCAAATTCTCAGCTGGTCTCTCTCAGCTGCAGGCAGCACAGTGATTACAGCACGAACGTTTGGCCTCTGCTCCCACAGCAGAAGTGTCAGGATTGAAAGCTTGTGCTGGACCTGTTCAGCACACAATCACCTTTACATTGGTGCATCCATCGTTGCTTTCACTGCTCCCTTTCATACAGGAAAAGCATTTGAATGGAATCAGTTCAGAGCCTGCTCTCTGCTGGCAGCAACACAGTCAGCACAGAACGAACAGTGGCATCTGCTCCCACAGCAGAAGAACCAGCAGGGAAAGCTAGTGCTGGGCCTCTTCAGCACACAGGCTGCTTTGCAACGGTGTCACCATCATTGCAGTCTCTCCTCGGTTTCATACCTAAAACTCCATTTGAATCCAAATTCTCAGCTGGTCTCTCTCAGCTGCAGGCAGCACAGTGAAGGGAAAGCTTGTGCCGGACCTGTTCAGCACACAATCACCTTTACATTGGTGCATCCATCGTTGCTTTCACTGCTCCCTTTCATACAGGAAAAGCATTTGAATGGAATCAGTTCAGAGCCTGCTCTCTGCTGGCAGCAACACAGTCAGCACAGAACGAACAGTGGCATCTGCTCCCACAGCAGAAGAACCAGCAGGGAAAGCTAGTGCTGGGCCTCTTCAGCACACAGGCTGCTTTGCAACGGTGTCACCATCATTGCAGTCTCTCCTCGGTTTCATACCTAAAAGTCCATTTGAATCCAAATTCTCAGCTGGTCGCTCTCAGCTGCAGGCAGCACAGTGATTACAGCACGAACGTTTGGCTTCTGCTCCCACAGCAGAAGAGCCAGGAGGGAAAGCTTGTGCTGGACCTGTTCAGCACACAATCACCTTTACATTGGTGCATCCATCGTTGCTTTCACTGCTCCCTTTCATACAGGAAAAGCATTTGAATGGAATCAGTTCAGAGCCTGCTCTCTGCTGCGCAGCAACACTGTCAGCACAGAATCAACAGTGGCATCTGCTCCCACAGCAGAAGAACCAGCAGGGAAAGCTAGTGCTGGGCCTCTTCAGCACACAGGCTGCTTTGCAACGGTGTCACCATCATTGCAGTCTCTCCTCGGTTTCATACCTAAAACTCCATTTGAATCCAAATTCTCAGCTGGTCGCTCTCAGCACAGTGAGTACAGCAAGAATGTTTGGCCTCTGATCCCACAGCAGAAGTGGCAGGATTGAATGCTTGTGCTGGACCTGTTCAGCACACAATCACCTTTACATTGGTGCATCCATCGTTGCTTTCACTGCTCCCTTTCATACAGGAAAAGCATTTGAATGGAATCAGTTCAGAGCCTGCTCTCTGCTGCGCAGCAACACAGTCAGCACAGAATGAACAGTGGCATCTGCTCCCACAGCAGAAGAACCAGCAGGGAAAGCTAGTGCTGGGCCTCTTCAGCACACAGGCTGCTTTGCAACGGTGTCACCATCATTGCAGTCTCTCCTCGGTTTCATACCTAAAACTCCATTTGAATCCAAATTCTCAGCTGGTCGCTCTCAGCTGCAGGCAGCACAGTGAGTACAGCACGAACGTTTGGCCTCTGCTCCCACAGCAGAAGTGTCAGGATTGAAAGCTGGTGCTGGACCTGTTCAGCACACAATCACCTTTACATTGGTGCATCCATCGTTGCTTTCACTGCTCCCTTTCATACAGGAAAAGCATTTGAATGGAATCAGTTCAGAGCCTGCTCTCTGCTGGCAGCAACACAGTCAGCACAGAAAGAACAGTGGCATCTGCTCCCACAGCAGAAGAACCAGCAGGGAAAGCTAGTGCTGGGCCTCTTCAGCACACAGGCTGCTTTGCAACGGTGTCACCATCATTGCAGTCTCTCCTCGGTTTCATACCTAAAACTCCATTTGAATCCAAATTCTCAGCTGGTCGCTCTCAGCTGCAGGCAGCACAGTGATTACAGCACGAACGTTTGGCTTCTGCTCCCACAGCAGAAGAGCCAGGAGGGAAAGCTTGTGCTGGACCTGTTCAGCACACAATCACCTTTACATTGGTGCATCCATCGTTGCTTTCACTGCTCCCTTTCATACAGGAAAAGCATTTGAATGGAATCAGTTCAGAGCCTGCTCTCTGCTGGCAGCAACACAGTCAGCACAGAAAGAACAGTGGCATCTGCTCCCACAGCAGAAGAACCAGCAGGGAAAGCTAGTGCTGGGCCTCTTCAGCACACAGGCTGCTTTGCAACGGTGTCACCATCATTGCAGTCTCTCCTCGGTTTCATACCTAAAACTCCATTTGAATCCAAATTCTCAGCTGGTCTCTCTCAGCTGCAGGCAGCACAGTGAGTACAGCACGAACGTTTGGCTTCTGCTCCCACAGCAGAAGAGCCAGGAGGGAAAGCTTGTGCTGGACCTGTTCAGCACACAATCACCTTTACATTGGTGCATCCATCGTTGCTTTCACTGCTCCCTTTCATACAGGAAAAGCATTTGAATGGAATCAGTTCAGAGCCTGCTCTCTGCTGGCAGCAACACAGTCAGCACAGAACGAACAGTGGCATCTGCTCCCACAGCAGAAGAACCAGCAGGGAAAGCTAGTGCTGGGCCTCTTCAGCACACAGGCTGCTTTGCAACGGTGTCACCATCATTGCAGTCTCTCCTCGGTTTCATACCTAAAAGTCCATTTGAATCCAAATTCTCAGCTGGTCTCTCTCAGCTGCAGGCAGCACAGTGAGTACAGCACGAACGTTTGGCTTCTGCTCCCACAGCAGAAGAGCCAGGATTGAAAGCTTGTGCTGGACCTGTTCAGCACACAATCACCTTTACATTGGTGCATCCATCGTTGCTTTCACTGCTCCCTTTCATACAGGAAAAGCATTTGAATGGAATCAGTTCAGAGCCTGCTCTCTGCTGCGCAGCAACACTGTCAGCACAGAATCAACAGTGGCATCTGCTCCCACAGCAGAAGAACCAGCAGGGAAAGCTAGTGCTGGGCCTCTTCAGCACACAGGCTGCTTTGCAACGGTGTCACCATCATTGCAGTCTCTCCTCGGTTTCATACCTAAAACTCCATTTGAATCCAAATTCTCAGCTGGTCGCCCTCAGCTGCCCAGCAGCACAGTGAGTACAGCAAGAATGTTTGGCCTCTGATCCCACAGCAGAAGTGGCAGGATTGAAAGCTTGTGCTGGACCTGTTCAGCACACAATCACCTTTACATTGGTGCATCCATCGTTGCTTTCACTGCTCCCTTTCATACAGGAAAAGCATTTGAATGGAATCAGTTCAGAGCCTGCTCTCTGCTGGCAGCAACACAGTCAGCACAGAACGAACAGTGGCATCTGCTCCCACAGCAGAAGAACCAGCAGGGAAAGCTAGTGCTGGGCCTCTTCAGCACACAGGCTGCTTTGCAACGGTGTCACCATCATTGCAGTCTCTCCTCGGTTTCATACCTAAAACTCCATTTGAATCCAAATTCTCAGCTGGTCTCTCTCAGCTGCAGGCAGCACAGTGATTACAGCACGAACGTTTGGCCTCTGCTCCCACAGCAGAAGTGTCAGGATTGAAAGCTGGTGCTGGACCTGTTCAGCACACAATCACCTTTACATTGGTGCATCCATCGTTGCTTTCACTGCTCCCTTTCATACAGGAAAAGCATTTGAATGGAATCAGTTCAGAGCCTGCTCTCTGCTGGCAGCAACACAGTCAGCACAGAACGAACAGTGGCATCTGCTCCCACAGCAGAAGAACCAGCAGGGAAAGCTAGTGCTGGGCCTCTTCAGCACACAGGCTGCTTTGCAACGGTGTCACCATCATTGCAGTCTCTCCTCGGTTTCATACCTAAAACTCCATTTGAATCCAAATTCTCAGCTGGTCTCTCTCAGCTGCAGGCAGCACAGTGAGTACAGCACGAACGTTTGGCTTCTGCTCCCACAGCAGAAGAGCCAGGAGGGAAAGCTTGTGCTGGACCTGTTCAGCACACAATCACCTTTACATTGGTGCATCCATCGTTGCTTTCACTGCTCCCTTTCATACAGGAAAAGCATTTGAATGGAATCAGTTCAGAGCCTGCTCTCTGCTGGCAGCAACACAGTCAGCACAGAACGAACAGTGGCATCTGCTCCCACAGCAGAAGAACCAGCAGGGAAAGCTAGTGCTGGGCCTCTTCAGCACACAGGCTGCTTTGCAACGGTGTCACCATCATTGCAGTCTCTCCTCGGTTTCATACCTAAAACTCCATTTGAATCCAAATTCTCAGCTGGTCTCTCTCAGCTGCAGGCAGCACAGTGAGTACAGCACGAACGTTTGGCTTCTGCTCCCACAGCAGAAGAGCCAGGAGGGAAAGCTTGTGCTGGACCTGTTCAGCACACAATCACCTTTACATTGGTGCATCCATCGTTGCTTTCACTGCTCCCTTTCATACAGGAAAAGCATTTGAATGGAATCAGTTCAGAGCCTGCTCTCTGCTGGCAGCAACACAGTCAGCACAGAACGAACAGTGGCATCTGCTCCCACAGCAGAAGAACCAGCAGGGAAAGCTAGTGCTGGGCCTCTTCAGCACACAGGCTGCTTTGCAACGGTGTCACCATCATTGCAGTCTCTCCTCGGTTTCATACCTAAAAGTCCATTTGAATCCAAATTCTCAGCTGGTCGCTCTCAGCTGCAGGCAGCACAGTGAGTACAGCACGAACGTTTGGCTTCTGCTCCCACAGCAGAAGAGCCAGGATTGAAAGCTTGTGCTGGACCTGTTCAGCACACAATCACCTTTACATTGGTGCATCCATCGTTGCTTTCACTGCTCCCTTTCATACAGGAAAAGCATTTGAATGGAATCAGTTCAGAGCCTGCTCTCTGCTGCGCAGCAACACTGTCAGCACAGAATCAACAGTGGCATCTGCTCCCACAGCAGAAGAACCAGCAGGGAAAGCTAGTGCTGGGCCTCTTCAGCACACAGGCTGCTTTGCAACGGTGTCACCATCATTGCAGTCTCTCCTCGGTTTCATACCTAAAACTCCATTTGAATCCAAATTCTCAGCTGGTCGCTCTCAGCTGCAGGCAGCACAGTGAGTACAGCACGAACGTTTGGCCTCTGCTCCCACAGCAGAAGTGGCAGGATTGAAAGCTTGTGCTGGACCTGTTCAGCACACAATCACCTTTACATTGGTGCATCCATCGTTGCTTTCACTGCTCCCTTTCATACAGGAAAAGCATTTGAATGGAATCAGTTCAGAGCCTGCTCTCTGCTGGCAGCAACACAGTCAGCACAGAATGAACAGTGGCATCTGCTCCCACAGCAGAAGAACCAGCAGGGAAAGCTAGTGCTGGGCCTCTTCAGCACACAGGCTGCTTTGCAACGGTGTCACCATCATTGCAGTCTCTCCTCGGTTTCATACCTAAAACTCCATTTGAATCCAAATTCTCAGCTGGTCGCTCTCAGCTGCAGGCAGCACAGTGATTACAGCACGAACGTTTGGCCTCTGCTCCCACAGCAGAAGTGTCAGGATTGAAAGCTTGTGCTGGACCTGTTCAGCACACAATCACCTTTACATTGGTGCATCCATCGTTGCTTTCACTGCTCCCTTTCATACAGGAAAAGCATTTGAATGGAATCAGTTCAGAGCCTGCTCTCTGCTGGCAGCAACACAGTCAGCACAGAAAGAACAGTGGCATCTGCTCCCACAGCAGAAGAACCAGCAGGGAAAGCTAGTGCTGGGCCTCTTCAGCACACAGGCTGCTTTGCAACGGTGTCACCATCATTGCAGTCTCTCCTCGGTTTCATACCTAAAACTCCATTTGAATCCAAATTCTCAGCTGGTCGCTCTCAGCTGCAGGCAGCACAGTGATTACAGCACGAACGTTTGGCTTCTGCTCCCACAGCAGAAGAGCCAGGAGGGAAAGCTTGTGCTGGACCTGTTCAGCACACAATCACCTTTACATTGGTGCATCCATCGTTGCTTTCACTGCTCCCTTTCATACAGGAAAAGCATTTGAATGGAATCAGTTCAGAGCCTGCTCTCTGCTGGCAGCAACACAGTCAGCACAGAACGAACAGTGGCATCTGCTCCCACAGCAGAAGAACCAGCAGGGAAAGCTAGTGCTGGGCCTCTTCAGCACACAGGCTGCTTTGCAACGGTGTCACCATCATTGCAGTCTCTCCTCGGTTTCATACCTAAAACTCCATTTGAATCCAAATTCTCAGCTGGTCTCTCTCAGCTGCAGGCAGCACAGTGATTACAGCACGAACGTTTGGCTTCTGCTCCCACAGCAGAAGAGCCAGGATTGAAAGCTTGTGCTGGACCTGTTCAGCACACAATCACCTTTACATTGGTGCATCCATCGTTGCTTTCACTGCTCCCTTTCATACAGGAAAAGCATTTGAATGGAATCAGTTCAGAGCCTGCTCTCTGCTGGCAGCAACACAGTCAGCACAGAACGAACAGTGGCATCTGCTCCCACAGCAGAAGAACCAGCAGGGAAAGCTAGTGCTGGGCCTCTTCAGCACACAGGCTGCTTTGCAACGGTGTCACCATCATTGCAGTCTCTCCTCGGTTTCATACCTAAAACTCCATTTGAATCCAAATTCTCAGCTGG
This sequence comes from Pezoporus occidentalis, assembly GCF_034315485.1. NCBI lineage: Eukaryota > Metazoa > Chordata > Aves > Psittaciformes > Psittacidae > Pezoporus > Pezoporus occidentalis. The sequence continues at coordinate 7,618 of NW_026915875.1, forward strand.
TCGCTCTCAGCTGCAGGCAGCACAGTGAGTACAGCACGAACGTTTGGCTTCTGCTCCCACAGCAGAAGAGCCAGGATTGAAAGCTTGTGCTGGACCTGTTCAGCACACAATCACCTTTACATTGGTGCATCCATCGTTGCTTTCACTGCTCCCTTTCATACAGGAAAAGCATTTGAATGGAATCAGTTCAGAGCCTGCTCTCTGCTGCGCAGCAACACAGTCAGCACAGAATCAACAGTGGCATCTGCTCCCACAGCAGAAGAACCAGCAGGGAAAGCTAGTGCTGGGCCTCTTCAGCACACAGGCTGCTTTGCAACGGTGTCACCATCATTGCAGTCTCTCCTCGGTGTCATACCTAAAACTCCATTTGAATCCAAATTCTCAGCTGGTCGCTCTCAGCTGCAGGCAGCACAGTGAGTACAGCACGAACGTTTGGCCTCTGCTCCCACAGCAGAAGTGGCAGGATTGAAAGCTTGTGCTGGACCTGTTCAGCACACAATCACCTTTACATTGGTGCATCCATCGTTGCTTTCACTGCTCCCTTTCATACAGGAAAAGCATTTGAATGGAATCAGTTCAGAGCCTGCTCTCTGCTGCGCAGCAACACAGTCAGCACAGAACGAACAGTGGCATCTGCTCCCACAGCAGAAGAACCAGCAGGGAAAGCTAGTGCTGGGCCTCTTCAGCACACAGGCTGCTTTGCAACGGTGTCACCATCATTGCAGTCTCTCCTCGGTTTCATACCTAAAACTCCATTTGAATCCAAATTCTCAGCTGGTCTCTCTCAGCTGCAGGCAGCACAGTGATTACAGCACGAACGTTTGGCCTCTGCTCCCACAGCAGAAGTGTCAGGATTGAAAGCTGGTGCTGGACCTGTTCAGCACACAATCACCTTTACATTGGTGCATCCATCGTTGCTTTCACTGCTCCCTTTCATACAGGAAAAGCATTTGAATGGAATCAGTTCAGAGCCTGCTCTCTGCTGGCAGCAACACAGTCAGCACAGAACGAACAGTGGCATCTGCTCCCACAGCAGAAGAACCAGCAGGGAAAGCTAGTGCTGGGCCTCTTCAGCACACAGGCTGCTTTGCAACGGTGTCACCATCATTGCAGTCTCTCCTCGGTTTCATACCTAAAACTCCATTTGAATCCAAATTCTCAGCTGGTCGCTCTCAGCTGCAGGCAGCACAGTGATTACAGCACGAACGTTTGGCTTCTGCTCCCACAGCAGAAGAGCCAGGATTGAAAGCTTGTGCTGGACCTGTTCAGCACACAATCACCTTTACATTGGTGCATCCATCGTTGCTTTCACTGCTCCCTTTCATACAGGAAAAGCATTTGAATGGAATCAGTTCAGAGCCTGCTCTCTGCTGGCAGCAACACAGTCAGCACAGAACGAACAGTGGCATCTGCTCCCACAGCAGAAGAACCAGCAGGGAAAGCTAGTGCTGGGCCTCTTCAGCACACAGGCTGCTTTGCAACGGTGTCACCATCATTGCAGTCTCTCCTCGGTTTCATACCTAAAACTCCATTTGAATCCAAATTCTCAGCTGGTCTCTCTCAGCTGCAGGCAGCACAGTGAGTACAGCACGAACGTTTGGCTTCTGCTCCCACAGCAGAAGAGCCAGGATTGAAAGCTTGTGCTGGACCTGTTCAGCACACAATCACCTTTACATTGGTGCATCCATCGTTGCTTTCACTGCTCCCTTTCATACAGGAAAAGCATTTGAATGGAATCAGTTCAGAGCCTGCTCTCTGCTGCGCAGCAACACAGTCAGCACAGAATCAACAGTGGCATCTGCTCCCACAGCAGAAGAACCAGCAGGGAAAGCTAGTGCTGGGCCTCTTCAGCACACAGGCTGCTTTGCAACGGTGTCACCATCATTGCAGTCTCTCCTCGGTTTCATACCTAAAACTCCATTTGAATCCAAATTCTCAGCTGGTCGCTCTCAGCTGCAGGCAGCACAGTGAGTACAGCAAGAATGTTTGGCCTCTGATCCCACAGCAGAAGTGGCAGGATTGAATGCTTGTGCTGGACCTGTTCAGCACACAATCACCTTTACATTGGTGCATCCATCGTTGCTTTCACTGCTCCCTTTCATACAGGAAAAGCATTTGAATGGAATCAGTTCAGAGCCTGCTCTCTGCTGCGCAGCAACACAGTCAGCACAGAACGAACAGTGGCATCTGCTCCCACAGCAGAAGAACCAGCAGGGAAAGCTAGTGCTGGGCCTCTTCAGCACACAGGCTGCTTTGCAACGGTGTCACCATCATTGCAGTCTCTCCTCGGTTTCATACCTAAAACTCCATTTGAATCCAAATTCTCAGCTGGTCTCTCTCAGCTGCAGGCAGCACAGTGATTACAGCACGAACGTTTGGCTTCTGCTCCCACAGCAGAAGAGCCAGGATTGAAAGCTTGTGCTGGACCTGTTCAGCACACAATCACCTTTACATTGGTGCATCCATCGTTGCTTTCACTGCTCCCTTTCATACAGGAAAAGCATTTGAATGGAATCAGTTCAGAGCCTGCTCTCTGCTGGCAGCAACACAGTCAGCACAGAACGAACAGTGGCATCTGCTCCCACAGCAGAAGAACCAGCAGGGAAAGCTAGTGCTGGGCCTCTTCAGCACACAGGCTGCTTTGCAACGGTGTCACCATCATTGCAGTCTCTCCTCGGTTTCATACCTAAAACTCCATTTGAATCCAAATTCTCAGCTGGTCTCTCTCAGCTGCAGGCAGCACAGTGATTACAGCACGAACGTTTGGCTTCTGCTCCCACAGCAGAAGAGCCAGGATTGAAAGCTTGTGCTGGACCTGTTCAGCACACAATCACCTTTACATTGGTGCATCCATCGTTGCTTTCACTGCTCCCTTTCATACAGGAAAAGCATTTGAATGGAATCAGTTCAGAGCCTGCTCTCTGCTGGCAGCAACACAGTCAGCACAGAACGAACAGTGGCATCTGCTCCCACAGCAGAAGAACCAGCAGGGAAAGCTAGTGCTGGGCCTCTTCAGCACACAGGCTGCTTTGCAACGGTGTCACCATCATTGCAGTCTCTCCTCGGTTTCATACCTAAAACTCCATTTGAATCCAAATTCTCAGCTGGTCTCTCTCAGCTGCAGGCAGCACAGTGAGTACAGCACGAACGTTTGGCTTCTGCTCCCACAGCAGAAGAGCCAGGATTGAAAGCTTGTGCTGGACCTGTTCAGCACACAATCACCTTTACATTGGTGCATCCATCGTTGCTTTCACTGCTCCCTTTCATACAGGAAAAGCATTTGAATGGAATCAGTTCAGAGCCTGCTCTCTGCTGCGCAGCAACACTGTCAGCACAGAATCAACAGTGGCATCTGCTCCCACAGCAGAAGAACCAGCAGGGAAAGCTAGTGCTGGGCCTCTTCAGCACACAGGCTGCTTTGCAACGGTGTCACCATCATTGCAGTCTCTCCTCGGTTTCATACCTAAAACTCCATTTGAATCCAAATTCTCAGCTGGTCGCCCTCAGCTGCAGGCAGCACAGTGAGTACAGCAAGAATGTTTGGCCTCTGATCCCACAGCAGAAGTGGCAGGATTGAATGCTTGTGCTGGACCCTAAAACTCCATTTGAATCCAAATTCTCAGCTGGTCGCTCTCAGCTGCAGGCAGCACAGTGAGTACAGCACGAACGTTTGGCTTCTGCTCCCACAGCAGAAGAGCCAGGATTGAAAGCTTGTGCTGGACCTGTTCAGCACACAATCACCTTTACATTGGTGCATCCATCGTTGCTTTCACTGCTCCCTTTCATACAGGAAAAGCATTTGAATGGAATCAGTTCAGAGCCTGCTCTCTGCTGGCAGCAACACAGTCAGCACAGAACGAACAGTGGCATCTGCTCCCACAGCAGAAGAACCAGCAGGGAAAGCTAGTGCTGGGCCTCTTCAGCACACAGGCTGCTTTGCAACGGTGTCACCATCATTGCAGTCTCTCCTCGGTTTCATACCTAAAACTCCATTTGAATCCAAATTCTCAGCTGGTCGCTCTCAGCTGCAGGCAGCACAGTGATTACAGCACGAACGTTTGGCTTCTGCTCCCACAGCAGAAGAGCCAGGATTGAAAGCTTGTGCTGGACCTGTTCAGCACACAATCACCTTTACATTGGTGCATCCATCGTTGCTTTCACTGCTCCCTTTCATACAGGAAAAGCATTTGAATGGAATCAGTTCAGAGCCTGCTCTCTGCTGGCAGCAACACAGTCAGCACAGAAGAACAGTGGCATCTGCTCCCACAGCAGAAGAACCAGCAGGGAAAGCTAGTGCTGGGCCTCTTCAGCACACAGGCTGCTTTGCAACGGTGTCACCATCATTGCAGTCTCTCCTCGGTTTCATACCTAAAACTCCATTTGAATCCAAATTCTCAGCTGGTCGCTCTCAGCTGCAGGCAGCACAGTGAGTACAGCACGAACGTTTGGCTTCTGCTCCCACAGCAGAAGAGCCAGGATTGAAAGCTTGTGCTGGACCTGTTCAGCACACAATCACCTTTACATTGGTGCATCCATCGTTGCTTTCACTGCTCCCTTTCATACAGGAAAAGCATTTGAATGGAATCAGTTCAGAGCCTGCTCTCTGCTGGCAGCAACACAGTCAGCACAGAAAGAACAGTGGCATCTGCTCCCACAGCAGAAGAACCAGCAGGGAAAGCTAGTGCTGGGCCTCTTCAGCACACAGGCTGCTTTGCAACGGTGTCACCATCATTGCAGTCTCTCCTCGGTTTCATACCTAAAACTCCATTTGAATCCAAATTCTCAGCTGGTCGCTCTCAGCTGCAGGCAGCACAGTGAGTACAGCACGAACGTTTGGCTTCTGCTCCCACAGCAGAAGAGCCAGGATTGAAAGCTTGTGCTGGACCTGTTCAGCACACAATCACCTTTACATTGGTGCATCCATCGTTGCTTTCACTGCTCCCTTTCATACAGGAAAAGCATTTGAATGGAATCAGTTCAGAGCCTGCTCTCTGCTGGCAGCAACACAGTCAGCACAGAACGAACAGTGGCATCTGCTCCCACAGCAGAAGAACCAGCAGGGAAAGCTAGTGCTGGGCCTCTTCAGCACACAGGCTGCTTTGCAACGGTGTCACCATCATTGCAGTCTCTCCTCGGTTTCATACCTAAAACTCCATTTGAATCCAAATTCTCAGCTGGTCTCTCTCAGCTGCAGGCAGCACAGTGAGTACAGCACGAACGTTTGGCTTCTGCTCCCACAGCAGAAGAGCCAGGATTGAAAGCTTGTGCTGGACCTGTTCAGCACACAATCACCTTTACATTGGTGCATCCATCGTTGCTTTCACTGCTCCCTTTCATACAGGAAAAGCATTTGAATGGAATCAGTTCAGAGCCTGCTCTCTGCTGGCAGCAACACAGTCAGCACAGAACGAACAGTGGCATCTGCTCCCACAGCAGAAGAACCAGCAGGGAAAGCTAGTGCTGGGCCTCTTCAGCACACAGGCTGCTTTGCAACGGTGTCACCATCATTGCAGTCTCTCCTCGGTTTCATACCTAAAACTCCATTTGAATCCAAATTCTCAGCTGGTCGCTCTCAGCTGCAGGCAGCACAGTGAGTACAGCACGAACGTTTGGCCTCTGCTCCCACAGCAGAAGTGTCAGGATTGAAAGCTTGTGCTGGACCTGTTCAGCACACAATCACCTTTACATTGGTGCATCCATCGTTGCTTTCACTGCTCCCTTTCATACAGGAAAAGCATTTGAATGGAATCAGTTCAGAGCCTGCTCTCTGCTGCGCAGCAACACAGTCAGCACAGAATGAACAGTGGCATCTGCTCCCACAGCAGAAGAACCAGCAGGGAAAGCTAGTGCTGGGCCTCTTCAGCACACAGGCTGCTTTGCAACGGTGTCACCATCATTGCAGTCTCTCCTCGGTTTCATACCTAAAACTCCATTTGAATCCAAATTCTCAGCTGGTCGCTCTCAGCTGCAGGCAGCACAGTGAGTACAGCACGAACGTTTGGCTTCTGCTCCCACAGCAGAAGAGCCAGGATTGAAAGCTTGTGCTGGACCTGTTCAGCACACAATCACCTTTACATTGGTGCATCCATCGTTGCTTTCACTGCTCCCTTTCATACAGGAAAAGCATTTGAATGGAATCAGTTCAGAGCCTGCTCTCTGCTGCGCAGCAACACAGTCAGCACAGAAAGAACAGTGGCATCTGCTCCCACAGCAGAAGAACCAGCAGGGAAAGCTAGTGCTGGGCCTCTTCAGCACACAGGCTGCTTTGCAACGGTGTCACCATCATTGCAGTCTCTCCTCGGTTTCATACCTAAAACTCCATTTGAATCCAAATTCTCAGCTGGTCTCTCTCAGCTGCAGGCAGCACAGTGATTACAGCACGAACGTTTGGCCTCTGCTCCCACAGCAGAAGTGTCAGGATTGAAAGCTTGTGCTGGACCTGTTCAGCACACAATCACCTTTACATTGGTGCATCCATCGTTGCTTTCACTGCTCCCTTTCATACAGGAAAAGCATTTGAATGGAATCAGTTCAGAGCCTGCTCTCTGCTGGCAGCAACACAGTCAGCACAGAACGAACAGTGGCATCTGCTCCCACAGCAGAAGAACCAGCAGGGAAAGCTAGTGCTGGGCCTCTTCAGCACACAGGCTGCTTTGCAACGGTGTCACCATCATTGCAGTCTCTCCTCGGTTTCATACCTAAAACTCCATTTGAATCCAAATTCTCAGCTGGTCGCTCTCAGCTGCAGGCAGCACAGTGAGTACAGCACGAACGTTTGGCTTCTGCTCCCACAGCAGAAGAGCCAGGATTGAAAGCTTGTGCTGGACCTGTTCAGCACACAATCACCTTTACATTGGTGCATCCATCGTTGCTTTCACTGCTCCCTTTCATACAGGAAAAGCATTTGAATGGAATCAGTTCAGAGCCTGCTCTCTGCTGCGCAGCAACACTGTCAGCACAGAATCAACAGTGGCATCTGCTCCCACAGCAGAAGAACCAGCAGGGAAAGCTAGTGCTGGGCCTCTTCAGCACACAGGCTGCTTTGCAACGGTGTCACCATCATTGCAGTCTCTCCTCGGTTTCATACCTAAAACTCCATTTGAATCCAAATTCTCACCTGGTCGCCCTCAGCTGCAGGCAGCACAGTGAGTACAGCAAGAATGTTTGGCCTCTGATCCCACAGCAGAAGTGGCAGGATTGAATGCTTGTGCTGGACCTGTTCAGCACACAATCACCTTTACATTGGTGCATCCATCGTTGCTTTCACTGCTCCCTTTCATACAGGAAAAGCATTTGAATGGAATCAGTTCAGAGCCTGCTCTCTGCTGCGCAGCAACACAGTCAGCACAGAACGAACAGTGGCATCTGCTCCCACAGCAGAAGAACCAGCAGGGAAAGCTAGTGCTGGGCCTCTTCAGCACACAGGCTGCTTTGCAACGGTGTCACCATCATTGCAGTCTCTCCTCGGTTTCATACCTAAAACTCCATTTGAATCCAAATTCTCAGCTGGTCTCTCTCAGCTGCAGGCAGCACAGTGAGTACAGCACGAACGTTTGGCTTCTGCTCCCACAGCAGAAGAGCCAGGATTGAAAGCTTGTGCTGGACCTGTTCAGCACACAATCACCTTTACATTGGTGCATCCATCGTTGCTTTCACTGCTCCCTTTCATACAGGAAAAGCATTTGAATGGAATCAGTTCAGAGCCTGCTCTCTGCTGCGCAGCAACACTGTCAGCACAGAATCAACAGTGGCATCTGCTCCCACAGCAGAAGAACCAGCAGGGAAAGCTAGTGCTGGGCCTCTTCAGCACACAGGCTGCTTTGCAACGGTGTCACCATCATTGCAGTCTCTCCTCGGTTTCATACCTAAAACTCCATTTGAATCCAAATTCTCAGCTGGTCGCTCTCAGCTGCAGGCAGCACAGTGAGTACAGCACGAACGTTTGGCCTCTGCTCCCACAGCAGAAGAGCCAGGATTGAAAGCTTGTGCTGGACCTGTTCAGCACACAATCACCTTTACATTGGTGCATCCATCGTTGCTTTCACTGCTCCCTTTCATACAGGAAAAGCATTTGAATGGAATCAGTTCAGAGCCTGCTCTCTGCTGGCAGCAACACAGTCAGCACAGAAAGAACAGTGGCATCTGCTCCCACAGCAGAAGAACCAGCAGGGAAAGCTAGTGCTGGGCCTCTTCAGCACACAGGCTGCTTTGCAACGGTGTCACCATCATTGCAGTCTCTCCTCGGTTTCATACCTAAAACTCCATTTGAATCCAAATTCTCAGCTGGTCTCTCTCAGCTGCAGGCAGCACAGTGATTACAGCACGAACGTTTGGCTTCTGCTCCCACAGCAGAAGAGCCAGGATTGAAAGCTTGTGCTGGACCTGTTCAGCACACAATCACCTTTACATTGGTGCATCCATCGTTGCTTTCACTGCTCCCTTTCATACAGGAAAAGCATTTGAATGGAATCAGTTCAGAGCCTGCTCTCTGCTGGCAGCAACACAGTCAGCACAGAACGAACAGTGGCATCTGCTCCCACAGCAGAAGAACCAGCAGGGAAAGCTAGTGCTGGGCCTCTTCAGCACACAGGCTGCTTTGCAACGGTGTCACCATCATTGCAGTCTCTCCTCGGTTTCATACCTAAAACTCCATTTGAATCCAAATTCTCAGCTGGTCTCTCTCAGCTGCAGGCAGCACAGTGATTACAGCACGAACGTTTGGCTTCTGCTCCCACAGCAGAAGAGCCAGGATTGAAAGCTTGTGCTGGACCTGTTCAGCACACAATCACCTTTACATTGGTGCATCCATCGTTGCTTTCACTGCTCCCTTTCATACAGGAAAAGCATTTGAATGGAATCAGTTCAGAGCCTGCTCTCTGCTGGCAGCAACACAGTCAGCACAGAACGAACAGTGGCATCTGCTCCCACAGCAGAAGAACCAGCAGGGAAAGCTAGTGCTGGGCCTCTTCAGCACACAGGCTGCTTTGCAACGGTGTCACCATCATTGCAGTCTCTCCTCGGTTTCATACCTAAAACTCCATTTGAATCCAAATTCTCAGCTGGTCGCTCTCAGCTGCAGGCAGCACAGTGATTACAGCACGAACGTTTGGCTTCTGCTCCCACAGCAGAAGAGCCAGGATTGAAAGCTTGTGCTGGACCTGTTCAGCACACAATCACCTTTACATTGGTGCATCCATCGTTGCTTTCACTGCTCCCTTTCATACAGGAAAAGCATTTGAATGGAATCAGTTCAGAGCCTGCTCTCTGCTGGCAGCAACACAGTCAGCACAGAACGAACAGTGGCATCTGCTCCCACAGCAGAAGAACCAGCAGGGAAAGCTAGTGCTGGGCCTCTTCAGCACACAGGCTGCTTTGCAACGGTGTCACCATCATTGCAGTCTCTCCTCGGTTTCATACCTAAAACTCCATTTGAATCCAAATTCTCAGCTGGTCGCTCTCAGCTGCAGGCAGCACAGTGAGTACAGCACGAACGTTTGGCCTCTGCTCCCACAGCAGAAGTGTCAGGATTGAAAGCTTGTGCTGGACCTGTTCAGCACACAATCACCTTTACATTGGTGCATCCATCGTTGCTTTCACTGCTCCCTTTCATACAGGAAAAGCATTTGAATGGAATCAGTTCAGAGCCTGCTCTCTGCTGGCAGCAACACAGTCAGCACAGAAGAACAGTGGCATCTGCTCCCACAGCAGAAGAACCAGCAGGGAAAGCTAGTGCTGGGCCTCTTCAGCACACAGGCTGCTTTGCAACGGTGTCACCATCATTGCAGTCTCTCCTCGGTTTCATACCTAAAACTCCATTTGAATCCAAATTCTCAGCTGGTCGCTCTCAGCTGCAGGCAGCACAGTGAGTACAGCACGAACGTTTGGCTTCTGCTCCCACAGCAGAAGAGCCAGGATTGAAAGCTTGTGCTGGACCTGTTCAGCACACAATCACCTTTACATTGGTGCATCCATCGTTGCTTTCACTGCTCCCTTTCATACAGGAAAAGCATTTGAATGGAATCAGTTCAGAGCCTGCTCTCTGCTGGCAGCAACACAGTCAGCACAGAACGAACAGTGGCATCTGCTCCCACAGCAGAAGAACCAGCAGGGAAAGCTAGTGCTGGGCCTCTTCAGCACACAGGCTGCTTTGCAACGGTGTCACCATCATTGCAGTCTCTCCTCGGTTTCATACCTAAAACTCCATTTGAATCCAAATTCTCAGCTGGTCGCTCTCAGCTGCAGGCAGCACAGTGATTACAGCACGAACGTTTGGCTTCTGCTCCCACAGCAGAAGAGCCAGGATTGAAAGCTTGTGCTGGACCTGTTCAGCACACAATCACCTTTACATTGGTGCATCCATCGTTGCTTTCACTGCTCCCTTTCATACAGGAAAAGCATTTGAATGGAATCAGTTCAGAGCCTGCTCTCTGCTGGCAGCAACACAGTCAGCACAGAAAGAACAGTGGCATCTGCTCCCACAGCAGAAGAACCAGCAGGGAAAGCTAGTGCTGGGCCTCTTCAGCACACAGGCTGCTTTGCAACGGTGTCACCATCATTGCAGTCTCTCCTCGGTTTCATACCTAAAACTCCATTTGCTGCAGGCAGCACAGTGAGTACAGCAAGAATGTTTGGCCTCTGATCCCACAGCAGAAGTGGCAGGATTGAATGCTTGTGCTGGACCTGTTCAGCACACAATCACCTTTACATTGGTGCATCCATCGTTGCTTTCACTGCTCCCTTTCATACAGGAAAAGCATTTGAATGGAATCAGTTCAGAGCCTGCTCTCTGCTGCGCAGCAACACAGTCAGCACAGAACGAACAGTGGCATCTGCTCCCACAGCAGAAGAACCAGCAGGGAAAGCTAGTGCTGGGCCTCTTCAGCACACAGGCTGCTTTGCAACGGTGTCACCATCATTGCAGTCTCTCCTCGGTTTCATACCTAAAACTCCATTTGAATCCAAATTCTCAGCTGGTCTCTCTCAGCTGCAGGCAGCACAGTGATTACAGCACGAACGTTTGGCTTCTGCTCCCACAGCAGAAGAGCCAGGAGGGAAAGCTTGTGCCGGACCTGTTCAGCACACAATCACCTTTACATTGGTGCATCCATCGTTGCTTTCACTGCTCCCTTTCATACAGGAAAAGCATTTGAATGGAATCAGTTCAGAGCCTGCTCTCTGCTGGCAGCAACACAGTCAGCACAGAACGAACAGTGGCATCTGCTCCCACAGCAGAAGAACCAGCAGGGAAAGCTAGTGCTGGGCCTCTTCAGCACACAGGCTGCTTTGCAACGGTGTCACCATCATTGCAGTCTCTCCTCGGTTTCATACCTAAAACTCCATTTGAATCCAAATTCTCAGCTGGTCGCGCTCAGCTGCAGGCAGCACAGTGAATACAGCAAGAATGTTTGGCCTCTGATCCCACAGCAGAAGTGGCAGGATTGAATGCTTGTGCTGGACCTGTTCAGCACACAATCACCTTTACATTGGTGCATCCATCGTTGCTTTCACTGCTCCCTTTCATACAGGAAAAGCATTTGAATGGAATCAGTTCAGAGCCTGCTCTCTGCTGGCAGCAACACAGTCAGCACAGAACGAACAGTGGCATCTGCTCCCACAGCAGAAGAACCAGCAGGGAAAGCTAGTGCTGGGCCTCTTCAGCACACAGGCTGCTTTGCAACGGTGTCACCATCATTGCAGTCTCTCCTCGGTTTCATACCTAAAACTCCATTTGAATCCAAATTCTCAGCTGGTGTGTCTCAGCTGCAGGCAGCACAGTGATTACAGCACGAACGTTTGGCTTCTGCTCCCACAGCAGAAGAGCCAGGATTGAAAGCTTGTGCTGGACCTGTTCAGCACACAATCACCTTTACATTGGTGCATCCATCGTTGCTTTCACTGCTCCCTTTCATACAGGAAAAGCATTTGAATGGAATCAGTTCAGAGCCTGCTCTCTGCTGGCAGCAACACAGTCAGCACAGAACGAACAGTGGCATCTGCTCCCACAGCAGAAGAACCAGCAGGGAAAGCTAGTGCTGGGCCTCTTCAGCACACAGGCTGCTTTGCAACGGTGTCACCATCATTGCAGTCTCTCCTCGGTTTCATACCTAAAACTCCATTTGAATCCAAATTCTCAGCTGGTCTCTCTCAGCTGCAGGCAGCACAGTGATTACAGCACGAACGTTTGGCTTCTGCTCCCACAGCAGAAGAGCCAGGATTGAAAGCTTGTGCTGGACCTGTTCAGCACACAATCACCTTTACATTGGTGCATCCATCGTTGCTTTCACTGCTCCCTTTCATACAGGAAAAGCATTTGAATGGAATCAGTTCAGAGCCTGCTCTCTGCTGCGCAGCAACACAGTCAGCACAGAATCAACAGTGGCATCTGCTCCCACAGCAGAAGAACCAGCAGGGAAAGCTAGTGCTGGGCCTCTTCAGCACACAGGCTGCTTTGCAACGGTGTCACCATCATTGCAGTCTCTCCTCGGTTTCATACCTAAAACTCCATTTGAATCCAAATTCTCAGCTGGTCGCTCTCAGCTGCAGGCAGCACAGTGAGTACAGCACGAACGTTTGGCCTCTGCTCCCACAGCAGAAGAGCCAGGATTGAAAGCTTGTGCTGGACCTGTTCAGCACACAATCACCTTTACATTGGTGCATCCATCGTTGCTTTCACTGCTCCCTTTCATACAGGAAAAGCATTTGAATGGAATCAGTTCAGAGCCTGCTCTCTGCTGGCAGCAACACAGTCAGCACAGAAAGAACAGTGGCATCTGCTCCCACAGCAGAAGAACCAGCAGGGAAAGCTAGTGCTGGGCCTCTTCAGCACACAGGCTGCTTTGCAACGGTGTCACCATCATTGCAGTCTCTCCTCGGTTTCATACCTAAAACTCCATTTGAATCCAAATTCTCAGCTGGTCTCTCTCAGCTGCAGGCAGCACAGTGATTACAGCATGAACGTTTGGCCTCTGTTCCCACAGCAGAAGTGTCAGGATTGAAAGCTGGTGCTGGACCTGTTCAGCACACAATCACCTTTACATTGGTGCATCCATCGTTGCTTTCACTGCTCCCTTTCATACAGGAAAAGCATTTGAATGGAATCAGTTCAGAGCCTGCTCTCTGCTGGCAGCAACACAGCACAGAACGAACAGCGGCATCTGCTCCCACAGCAGAAGAACCAGCAGGGAAAGCTAGTGCTGGGCCTCTTCAGCACACAGGCTGCTTTGCAACGGTGTCACCATCATTGCAGTCTCTCCTCGGTTTCATACCTAAAACTCCATTTGAATCCAAATTCTCAGCTGGTCTCTCTCAGCTGCAGGCAGCACAGTGATTACAGCACGAACGTTTGGCTTCTGCTCCCACAGCAGAAGAGCCAGGAGGGAAAGCTTGTGCCGGACCTGTTCAGCACACAATCACCTTTACATTGGTGCATCCATCGTTGCTTTCACTGCTCCCTTTCATACAGGAAAAGCATTTGAATGGAATCAGTTCAGAGCCTGCTCTCTGCTGGCAGCAACACAGTCAGCACAGAACGAACAGTGGCATCTGCTCCCACAGCAGAAGAACCAGCAGGGAAAGCTAGTGCTGGGCCTCTTCAGCACACAGGCTGCTTTGCAACGGTGTCACCATCATTGCAGTCTCTCCTTCGTTTCATACCTAAAAGTCCATTTGAATCCAAATTCTCAGCTGGTCGCTCTCAGCTGCAGGCAGCACAGTGAGTACAGCACGAACGTTTGGCTTCTGCTCCCACAGCAGAAGTGTCAGCATTGAAAGCTTGTGCTGGACCTGTTCAGCACACAATCACCTTTACATTGGTGCATCCATCGTTGCTTTCACTGCTCCCTTTCATACAGGAAAAGCATTTGAATGGAATCAGTTCAGAGCCTGCTCTCTGCTGGCAGCAACACAGTCAGCACAGAAAGAACAGTGGCATCTGCTCCCACAGCAGAAGAACCAGCAGGGAAAGCTAGTGCTGGGCCTCTTCAGCACACAGGCAGCTTTGCAACGGTGTCACCATCATTGCAGTCTCTCCTCGGTTTCATACCTAAAACTCCATTTGAATCCAAATTCTCAGCTGGTCGCTTTCAGCTGCCCAGCAGCACAGTGATTACAGCACGAACGTTTGGCTTCTGCTCCCACAGCAGAAGAGCCAGGAGGGAAAGCTTGTGCTGGACCTGTTCAGCACACAATCACCTTTACATTGGTGCATCCATCGTTGCTTTCACTGCTCCCTTTCATACAGGAAAAGCATTTGAATGGAATCAGTTCAGAGCCTGCTCTCTGCTGGCAGCAACACAGTCAGCACAGAACGAACAGTGGCATCTGCTCCCACAGCAGAAGAACCAGCAGGGAAAGCTAGTGCTGGGCCTCTTCAGCACACAGGCTGCTTTGCAACGGTGTCACCATCATTGCAGTCTCTCCTCGGTTTCATACCTAAAAGTCCATTTGAATCCAAATTCTCAGCTGGTCGCTCTCAGCTGCAGGCAGCACAGTGAGTACAGCACGAACGTTTGGCCTCTGCTCCCACAGCAGAAGTGTCAGGATTGAAAGCTGGTGCTGGACCTGTTCAGCACACAATCACCTTTACATTGGTGCATCCATCGTTGCTTTCACTGCTCCCTTTCATACAGGAAAAGCATTTGAATGGAATCAGTTCAGAGCCTGCTCTCTGCTGGCAGCAACACAGTCAGCACAGAACGAACAGTGGCATCTGCTCCCACAGCAGAAGAACCAGCAGGGAAAGCTAGTGCTGGGCCTCTTCAGCACACAGGCTGCTTTGCAACGGTGTCACCATCATTGCAGTCTCTCCTCTTTTTCATACCTAAAACTCCATTTGAATCCAAATTCTCAGCTGGTCGCTTTCAGCTGCCCAGCAGCACAGTGAGTACAGCACGAACGTTTGGCTTCTGCTCCCACAGCAGAAGAGCCAGGATTGAAAGCTGGTACTGGACCTGTTCAGCACACAATCACCTTTACATTGGTGCATCCATCGTTGCTTTCACTGCTCCCTTTCATACAGGAAAAGCATTTGAATGGAATCAGTTCAGAGCCTGCTCTCTGCTGGCAGCAACACAGTCAGCACAGAACGAACAGTGGCATCTGCTCCCACAGCAGAAGAACCAGCAGGGAAAGCTAGTGCTGGGCCTCTTCAGCACACAGGCTGCTTTGCAACGGTGTCACCATCATTGCAGTCTCTCCTCGGTTTCATACCTAAAACTCCATTTGAATCCAAATTCTCAGCTGGTCACTTTCAGCTGCCCAGCAGCACAGTGAGTACAGCACGAACGTTTGGCTTCTGCTCCCACAGCAGAAGAGCCAGGATTGAAAGCTGGTGCTGGACCTGTTCAGCACACAATCACCTTTACATTGGTGCATCCATCGTTGCTTTCACTGCTCCCTTTCATACAGGAAAAGCATTTGAATGGAATCAGTTCAGAGCCTGCTCTCTACTGCGCAGCAACACAGCACAGAATGAACAGTGGCATCTGCTCCCACAGCAGAAGAACCAGCAGGGAAAGCTAGTGCTGGGCCTCTTCAGCACACAGGCTGCTTTGCAACGGTGTCACCATCATTGCAGTCTCTCCTCTGGTTTCATACCTAAAACTCCATTTGAATCCAAATTCTCAGCTGGTCGCTTTCCGCTGCCCAGCAGCACAGTGAGTACAGCACGAACGTTTGGCCTCTGCTCCCACAGCAGAAGAGCCAGGATTGAAAGCTGGTACTGGACCTGTTCAGCACACAATCACCTTTACATTGGTGCATCCATCGTTGCTTTCACTGCTCCCTTTCATACAGGAAAAGCATTTGAATGGAATCAGTTCAGAGCCTGCTCTCTGCTGGCAGCAACACAGTCAGCACAGAACGAACAGTGGCATCTGCTCCCACAGCAGAAGAACCAGCAGGGAAAGCTAGTGCTGGGCCTCTTCAGCACACAGGCTGCTTTGCAACGGTGTCACCATCATTGCAGTCTCTCCTCGGTTTCATACCTAAAACTCCATTTGAATCCAAATTCTCAGCTGGTCGCTTTCAGCTGCCCAGCAGCACAGTGAGTACAGCACGAACGTTTGGCTTCTGCTCCCACAGCAGAAGAGCCAGGATTGAAAGCTTGTGCTGGACCTGTTCAGCACACAATCACCTTTACATTGGTGCATCCATCGTTGCTTTCACTGCTCCCTTTCATACAGGAAAAGCATTTGAATGGAATCAGTTCAGAGCCTGCTCTCTGCTGGCAGCAACACAGTCAGCACAGAACGAACAGTGGCATCTGCTCCCACAGCAGAAGAACCAGCAGGGAAAGCTAGTGCTGGGCCTCTTCAGCACACAGGCTGCTTTGCAACGGTGTCACCATCATTGCAGTCTCTCCTCGGTTTCATACCTAAAACTCCATTTGAATCCAAATTCTCAGCTGGTCGCTCTCAGCTGCAGGCAGCACAGTGAGTACAGCAAGAACGTTTGGCCTCTGATCCCACAGCAGAAGTGGCAGGATTGAATGCTTGTGCTGGACCTGTTCAGCACACAATCACCTTTACATTGGTGCATCCATCGTTGCTTTCACTGCTCCCTTTCATACAGGAAAATCATTTGAATGGAATCAGTTCAGAGCCTGCTCTCTGCTGCGCAGCAACACAGTCAGCACAGAACGAACAGTGGCATCTGCTCCCACAGCAGAAGAACCAGCAGGGAAAGCTAGTGCTGGGCCTCTTCAGCACACAGGCTGCTTTGCAACGGTGTCACCATCATTGCAGTCTCTCCTCGGTTTCATACCTAAAACTCCATTTGAATCCAAATTCTCAGCTGGTCGCTTTCAGCTGCCCAGCAGCACAGTGAGTACAGCACGAACGTTTGGCCTCTGCTCCCACAGCAGAAGTGTCAGGATTGAAAGCTGGTGCTGGACCTGTTCAGCACACAATCACCTTTACATTGGTGCATCCATCGTTGCTTTCACTGCTCCCTTTCATACAGGAAAAGCATTTGAATGGAATCAGTTCAGAGCCTGCTCTCTGCTGGCAGCAACACAGTCAGCACAGAATGAACAGTGGCATCTGCTCCCACAGCAGAAGAACCAGCAGGGAAAGCTAGTGCTGGGCCTCTTCAGCACACAGGCTGCTTTGCAACGGTGTCACCATCATTGCAGTCTCTCCTCGGTTTCATACCTAAAACTCCATTTGAATCCAAATTCTCAGCTGGTCGCTTTCAGCTGCCCAGCAGCACAGTGAGTACAGCACGAACGTTTGGCTTCTGCTCCCACAGCAGAAGAGCCAGGATTGAAAGCTGGTACTGGACCTGTTCAGCACACAATCACCTTTACATTGGTGCATCCATCGTTGCTTTCACTGCTCCCTTTCATACAGGAAAAGCATTTGAATGGAATCAGTTCAGAGCCTGCTCTCTGCTGCGCAGCAACACAGCACAGAATGAACAGTGGCATCTGCTCCCACAGCAGAAGAACCAGCAGGGAAAGCTAGTGCTGGGCCTCTTCAGCACACAGGCTGCTTTGCAACGGTGTCACCATCATTGCAGTCTCTCCTCGGTTTCATACCTAAAACTCCATTTGAATCCAAATTCTCAGCTGGTCGCTTTCAGCTGCCCAGCAGCACAGTGAGTACAGCACGAACGTTTGGCTTCTGCTCCCACAGCAGAAGAGCCAGGATTGAAAGCTGGTACTGGACCTGTTCAGCACACAATCACCTTTACATTGGTGCATCCATCGTTGCTTTCACTGCTCCCTTTCATACAGGAAAAGCATTTGAATGGAATCAGTTCAGAGCCTGCTCTCTGCTGGCAGCAACACAGTCAGCACAGAACGAACAGTGGCATCTGCTCCCACAGCAAAAGAACCAGCAGGGAAAGCTAGTGCTGGGCCTCTTCAGCACACAGGCTGCTTTGCAACGGTGTCACCATCATTGCAGTCTCTCCTCGGTTTCATACCTAAAAGTCCATTTGAATCCAAATTCTCAGCTGGTCGCTTTCAGCTGCCCAGCAGCACAGTGAGTACAGCACGAACGTTTGGCTTCTGCTCCCACAGCAGAAGAGCCAGGATTGAAAGCTGGCACTGGACCTGTTCAGCACACAATCACCTTTACATTGGTGCATCCATCGTTGCTTTCACTGCTCCCTTTCATACAGGAAAAGCATTTGAATGGAATCAGTTCAGAGCCTGCTCTCTGCTGGCAGCAACACAGTCAGCACAGAATGAACAGTGGCATCTGCTCCCACAGCAGAAGAACCAGCAGGGAAAGCTAGTGCTGGGCCTCTTCAGCACACAGGCTGCTTTGCAACGGTGTCACCATCATTGCAGTCTCTCCTCGGTTTCATACCTAAAACTCCATTTGAATCCAAATTCTCAGCTGGTCGCTTTCAGCTGCCCAGCAGCACAGTGAGTACAGCACGAACGTTTGGCTTCTGCTCCCACAGCAGAAGAGCCAGGATTGAAAGCTGGTACTGGACCTGTTCAGCACACAATCACCTTTACATTGGTGCATCCATCGTTGCTTTCACTGCTCCCTTTCATACAGGAAAAGCATTTGAATGGAATCAGTTCAGAGCCTGCTCTCTGCTGGCAGCAACACAGTCAGCACAGAACGAACAGTGGCATCTGCTCCCACAGCAGAAGAACCAGCAGGGAAAGCTAGTGCTGGGCCTCTTCAGCACACAGGCTGCTTTGCAACGGTGTCACCATCATTGCAGTCTCTCCTCGGTTTCATACCTAAAACTCCATTTGAATCCAAATTCTCAGCTGGTCGCTTTCAGCTGCCCAGCAGCACAGTGAGTACAGCACGAACGTTTGGCTTCTGCTCCCACAGCAGAAGAGCCAGGATTGAAAGCTGGTGCTGGACCTGTTCAGCACACAATCACCTTTACATTGGTGCATCCATCGTTGCTTTCACTGCTCCCTTTCATACAGGAAAAGCATTTGAATGGAATCAGTTCAGAGCCTGCTCTCTGCTGGCAGCAACACAGTCAGCACAGAACGAACAGTGGCATCTGCTCCCACAGCAGAAGAACCAGCAGGGAAAGCTAGTGCTGGGCCTCTTCAGCACACAGGCTGCTTTGCAACGGTGTCACCATCATTGCAGTCTCTCCTCGGTTTCATACCTAAAACTCCATTTGAATCCAAATTCTCAGCTGGTCGCTCTCAGCTGCAGGCAGCACAGTGAGTACAGCACGAACGTTTGGCCTCTGCTCCCACAGCAGAAGTGTCAGGATTGAAAGCTGGTGCTGGACCTGTTCAGCACACAATCACCTTTACATTGGTGCATCCATCGTTGCTTTCACTGCTCCCTTTCATACAGGAAAAGCATTTGAATGGAATCAGTTCAGAGCCTGCTCTCTGCTGGCAGCAACACAGTCAGCACAGAACGAACAGTGGCATCTGCTCCCACAGCAGAAGAACCAGCAGGGAAAGCTAGTGCTGGGCCTCTTCAGCACACAGGCTGCTTTGCAACGGTGTCACCATCATTGCAGTCTCTCCTCGGTTTCATACCTAAAACTCCATTTGAATCCAAATTCTCAGCTGGTCGCTTTCAGCTGCCCAGCAGCACAGTGAGTACAGCACGAACGTTTGGCTTCTGCTCCCACAGCAGAAGAGCCAGGATTGAAAGCTGGTACTGGACCTGTTCAGCACACAATCACCTTTACATTGGTGCATCCATCGTTGCTTTCACTGCTCCCTTTCATACAGGAAAAGCATTTGAATGGAATCAGTTCAGAGCCTGCTCTCTGCTGGCAGCAACACAGTCAGCACAGAACGAACAGTGGCATCTGCTCCCACAGCAGAAGAACCAGCAGGGAAAGCTAGTGCTGGGCCTCTTCAGCACACAGGCTGCTTTGCAACGGTGTCACCATCATTGCAGTCTCTCCTCGGTTTCATACCTAAAACTCCATTTGAATCCAAATTCTCAGCTGGTCGCTTTCAGCTGCCCAGCAGCACAGTGAGTACAGCACGAACGTTTGGCCTCTGATCCCACAGCAGAAGTGGCAGGATTGAAAGCTGGTGCTGGACCTGTTCAGCACACAATCACCTTTACATTGGTGCATCCATCGTTGCTTTCACTGCTCCCTTTCATACAGGAAAAGCATTTGAATGGAATCAGTTCAGAGCCTGCTCTCTGCTGCGCAGCAACACAGTCAGCACAGAACGAACAGTGGCATCTGCTCCCACAGCAGAAGAACCAGCAGGGAAAGCTAGTGCTGGGCCTCTTCAGCACACAGGCTGCTTTGCAACGGTGTCACCATCATTGCAGTCTCTCCTCGGTTTCATACCTAAAACTCCATTTGAATCCAAATTCTCAGCTGGTCGCTTTCAGCTGCCCAGCAGCACAGTGAGTACAGCACGAACGTTTGGCTTCTGCTCCCACAGCAGAAGAGCCAGGATTGAAAGCTGGTGCTGGACCTGTTCAGCACACAATCACCTTTACATTGGTGCATCCATCGTTGCTTTCACTGCTCCCTTTCATACAGGAAAAGCATTTGAATGGAATCAGTTCAGAGCCTGCTCTCTGCTGGCAGCAACACAGTCAGCACAGAAGGAAAGCATTTGAATGGAATCGTTCAGAGCCTGCTCTCTGCTGGCAGCAACACAGCACAGGAAGAACAGTGGCATCTGCTCCCACAGCAGAAGAACCAGCAGGGAAAGCTAGTGCTGGGCCTCTTCAGCACACAGGCTGCTTTGCAACGGTGTCACCATCATTGCAGTCTCTCCTCGGTTTCATACCTAAAACTCCATTTGAATCCAAATTCTCAGCTGGTCGCTCTCAGCTGCAGGCAGCACAGTGAGTACAGCACGAACGTTTGGCCTCTGCTCCCACAGCAGAAGTGTCAGGATTGAAAGCTGGTGCTGGACCTGTTCAGCACACAATCACCTTTACATTGGTGCATCCATCGTTGCTTTCACTGCTCCCTTTCATACAGGGAAAGCATTTGAATGGAATCAGTTCAGAGCCTGCTCTCTGCTGGCAGCAACACAGTCAGCACAGAACGAACAGTGTCATCTGCTCGCACAGCAGAAGAACCAGCAGGGAAAGCTAGTGCTGGGCCTCTTCAGCACACAGGCTGCTTTGCAACGGTGTCACCATCATTGCAGTCTCTCCTCTTTTTCATACCTAAAACTCCATTTGAATCCAAATTCTCAGCTGGTCGCTTTCAGCTGCCCAGCAGCACAGTGAGTACAGCACGAACGTTTGGCTTCTGCTCCCACAGCAGAAGAGCCAGGATTGAAAGCTGGTACTGGACCTGTTCAGCACACAATCACCTTTACATTGGTGCATCCATCGTTGCTTTCACTGCTCCCTTTCATACAGGAAAAGCATTTGAATGGAATCAGTTCAGAGCCTGCTCTCTGCTGGCAGCAACACAGTCAGCACAGAACGAACAGTGGCATCTGCTCCCACAGCAGAAGAACCAGCAGGGAAAGCTAGTGCTGGGCCTCTTCAGCACACAGGCTGCTTTGCAACGGTGTCACCATCATTGCAGTCTCTCCTCGGTTTCATACCTAAAACTCCATTTGAATCCAAATTCTCAGCTGGTCGCTTTCAGCTGCCCAGCAGCACAGTGAGTACAGCACGAACGTTTGGCTTCTGCTCCCACAGCAGAAGAGCCAGGATTGAAAGCTGGTGCTGGACCTGTTCAGCACACAATCACCTTTACATTGGTGCATCCATCGTTGCTTTCACTGCTCCCTTTCATACAGGAAAAGCATTTGAATGGAATCAGTTCAGAGCCTGCTCTCTGCTGGCAGCAACACAGTCAGCACAGAACGAACAGTGGCATCTGCTCCCACAGCAGAAGAACCAGCAGGGAAAGCTAGTGCTGGGCCTCTTCAGCACACAGGCTGCTTTGCAACGGTGTCACCATCATTGCAGTCTCTCCTCGGTTTCATACCTAAAACTCCATTTGAATCCAAATTCTCAGCTGGTCGCTTTCAGCTGCCCAGCAGCACAGTGAGTACAGCACGAACGTTTGGCCTCTGCTCCCACAGCAGAAGTGTCAGGATTGAAAGCTGGTGCTGGACCTGTTCAGCACACAATCACCTTTACATTGGTGCATCCATCGTTGCTTTCACTGCTCCCTTTCATACAGGAAAAGCATTTGAATGGAATCAGTTCAGAGCCTGCTCTCTGCTGGCAGCAACACAGTCAGCACAGAACGAACAGTGGCATCTGCTCCCACAGCAGAAGAACCAGCAGGGAAAGCTAGTGCTGGGCCTCTTCAGCACACAGGCTGCTTTGCAACGGTGTCACCATCATTGCAGTCTCTCCTCGGTTTCATACCTAAAACTCCATTTGAATCCAAATTCTCAGCTGGTCGCTTTCAGCTGCCCAGCAGCACAGTGAGTACAGCACGAACGTTTGGCTTCTGCTCCCACAGCAGAAGAGCCAGGATTGAAAGCTGGTACTGGACCTGTTCAGCACACAATCACCTTTACATTGGTGCATCCATCGTTGCTTTCACTGCTCCCTTTCATACAGGAAAAGCATTTGAATGGAATCAGTTCAGAGCCTGCTCTCTGCTGCGCAGCAACACAGCACAGAATGAACAGTGGCATCTGCTCCCACAGCAGAAGAACCAGCAGGGAAAGCTAGTGCTGGGCCTCTTCAGCACACAGGCTGCTTTGCAACGGTGTCACCATCATTGCAGTCTCTCCTCGGTTTCATACCTAAAAGTCCATTTGAATCCAAATTCTCAGCTGGTCGCTTTCAGCTGCCCAGCAGCACAGTGAGTACAGCACGAACGTTTGGCCTCTGATCCCACAGCAGAAGTGGCAGGATTGAATGCTTGTGCTGGACCTGTTCAGCACACAATCACCTTTACATTGGTGCATCCATCGTTGCTTTCACTGCTCCCTTTCATACAGGAAAATCATTTGAATGGAATCAGTTCAGAGCCTGCTCTCTGCTGCGCAGCAACACAGTCAGCACAGAACGAACAGTGGCATCTGCTCCCACAGCAGAAGAACCAGCAGGGAAAGCTAGTGCTGGGCCTCTTCAGCACACAGGCTGCTTTGCAACGGTGTCACCATCATTGCAGTCTCTCCTCGGTTTCATACCTAAAACTCCATTTGAATCCAAATTGTCAGCTGGTCGCTTTCAGCTGCCCCGCAGCACAGTGAGTACAGCACGAACGTTTGGCCTCTGCTCCCACAGCAGAAGTGTCAGGATTGAAAGCTGGTGCTGGACCTGTTCAGCACACAATCACCTTTACATTGGTGCATCCATCGTTGCTTTCACTGCTCCCTTTCATACAGGAAAAGCATTTGAATGGAATCAGTTCAGAGCCTGCTCTCTGCTGCGCAGCAACACAGTCAGCACAGAATGAACTGTGGCATCTGCTCCCACAGCAGAAGAACCAGCAGGGAAAGCTAGTGCTGGGCCTCTTCAGCACACAGGCTGCTTTGCAACGGTGTCACCATCATTGCAGTCTCTCCTCGGTTTCATACCTAAAACTCCATTTGAATCCAAATTCTCAGCTGGTCGCTTTCAGCTGCCCAGCAGCACAGTGAGTACAGCACGAACGTTTGGCTTCTGCTCCCACAGCAGAAGAGCCAGGATTGAAAGCTGGTACTGGACCTGTTCAGCACACAATCACCTTTACATTGGTGCATCCATCGTTGCTTTCACTGCTCCCTTTCATACAGGAAAAGCATTTGAATGGAATCAGTTCAGAGCCTGCTCTCTGCTGGCAGCAACACAGTCAGCACAGAACGAACAGTGGCATCTGCTCCCACAGCAAAAGAACCAGCAGGGAAAGCTAGTGCTGGGCCTCTTCAGCACACAGGCTGCTTTGCAACGGTGTCACCATCATTGCAGTCTCTCCTCGGTTTCATACCTAAAACTCCATTTGAATCCAAATTCTCAGCTGGTCGCTTTCAGCTGCCCAGCAGCACAGTGAGTACAGCACGAACGTTTGGCTTCTGCTCCCACAGCAGAAGAGCCAGGATTGAAAGCTGGCCCTGGAACTGTTCAGCACACAATCACCTTTACATTGGTGCATCCATCGTTGCTTTCACTGCTCCCTTTCATACAGGAAAAGCATTTGAATGGAATCAGTTCAGAGCCTGCTCTCTGCTGGCAGCAACACAGTCAGCACAGAACGAACAGTGGCATCTGCTCCCACAGCAGAAGAACCAGCAGGGAAAGCTAGTGCTGGGCCTCTTCAGCACACAGGCTGCTTTGCAACGGTGTCACCATCATTGCAGTCTCTCCTCGGTTTCATACCTAAAACTCCATTTGAATCCAAATTCTCAGCTGGTCGCTTTCAGCTGCCCAGCAGCACAGTGAGTACAGCACGAACGTTTGGCCTCTGCTCCCACAGCAGAAGTGTCAGGATTGAAAGCTGGTGCTGGACCTGTTCAGCACACAATCACCTTTACATTGGTGCATCCATCGTTGCTTTCACTGCTCCCTTTCATACAGGAAAAGCATTTGAATGGAATCAGTTCAGAGCCTGCTCTCTGCTGGCAGCAACACAGTCAGCACAGAATGAACAGTGGCATCTGCTCCCACAGCAGAAGAACCAGCAGGGAAAGCTAGTGCTGGGCCTCTTCAGCACACAGGCTGCTTTGCAACGGTGTCACCATCATTGCAGTCTCTCCTGGTTTCATACCTAAAACTCCATTTGAATCCAAATTCTCAGCTGGTCGCTTTCAGCTGCCCAGCAGCACAGTGAGTACAGCACGAACGTTTGGCTTCTGCTCCCACAGCAGAAGAGCCAGGATTGAAAGCTGGTACTGGACCTGTTCAGCACACAATCACCTTTACATTGGTGCATCCATCGTTGCTTTCACTGCTCCCTTTCATACAGGAAAAGCATTTGAATGGAATCAGTTCAGAGCCTGCTCTCTGCTGGCAGCAACACAGTCAGCACAGAATGAACAGTGGCATCTGCTCCCACAGCAGAAGAACCAGCAGGGAAAGCTAGTGCTGGGCCTCTTCAGCACACAGGCTGCTTTGCAACGGTGTCACCATCATTGCAGTCTCTCCTCGGTTTCATACCTAAAACTCCATTTGAATCCAAATTCTCAGCTGGTCGCTTTCAGCTGCCCAGCAGCACAGTGAGTACAGCACGAACGTTTGGCTTCTGCTCCCACAGCAGAAGAGCCAGGATTGAAAGCTGGTGCTGGACCTGTTCAGCACACAATCACCTTTACATTGGTGCATCCATCGTTGCTTTCACTGCTCCCTTTCATACAGGAAAAGCATTTGAATGGAATCAGTTCAGAGCCTGCTCTCTGCTGGCAGCAACACAGTCAGCACAGAACGAACAGTGGCATCTGCTCCCACAGCAGAAGAACCAGCAGGGAAAGCTAGTGCTGGGCCTCTTCAGCACACAGGCTGCTTTGCAACGGTGTCACCATCATTGCAGTCTCTCCTCGGTTTCATACCTAAAACTCCATTTGAATCCAAATTCTCAGCTGGTCGCTTTCAGCTGCCCAGCAGCACAGTGAGTACAGCACGAACGTTTGGCCTCTGCTCCCACAGCAGAAGTGTCAGGATTGAAAGCTGGTGCTGGACCTGTTCAGCACACAATCACCTTTACATTGGTGCATCCATCGTTGCTTTCACTGCTCCCTTTCATACAGGAAAAGCATTTGAATGGAATCAGTTCAGAGCCTGCTCTCTGCTGGCAGCAACACAGTCAGCACAGAATGAACAGTGGCATCTGCTCCCACAGCAGAAGAACCAGCAGGGAAAGCTAGTGCTGGGCCTCTTCAGCACACAGGCTGCTTTGCAACGGTGTCACCATCATTGCAGTCTCTCCTCGGTTTCATACCTAAAACTCCATTTGAATCCAAATTCTCAGCTGGTCGCTTTCAGCTGCCCAGCAGCACAGTGAGTACAGCACGAACGTTTGGCTTCTGCTCCCACAGCAGAAGAGCCAGGATTGAAAGCTGGTACTGGACCTGTTCAGCACACAATCACCTTTACATTGGTGCATCCATCGTTGCTTTCACTGCTCCCTTTCATACAGGAAAAGCATTTGAATGGAATCAGTTCAGAGCCTGCTCTCTGCTGGCAGCAACACAGTCAGCACAGAACGAACAGTGGCATCTGCTCCCACAGCAAAAGAACCAGCAGGGAAAGCTAGTGCTGGGCCTCTTCAGCACACAGGCTGCTTTGCAACGGTGTCACCATCATTGCAGTCTCTCCTCGGTTTCATACCTAAAACTCCATTTGAATCCAAATTCTCAGCTGGTCGCTTTCAGCTGCCCAGCAGCACAGTGAGTACAGCACGAACGTTTGGCTTCTGCTCCCACAGCAGAAGAGCCAGGATTGAAAGCTGGTGCTGGACCTGTTCAGCACACAATCACCTTTACATTGGTGCATCCATCGTTGCTTTCACTGCTCCCTTTCATACAGGAAAAGCATTTGAATGGAATCAGTTCAGAGCCTGCTCTCTGCTGGCAGCAACACAGTCAGCACAGAACGAACAGTGGCATCTGCTCCCACAGCAGAAGAACCAGCAGGGAAAGCTAGTGCTGGGCCTCTTCAGCACACAGGCTGCTTTGCAACGGTGTCACCATCATTGCAGTCTCTCCTCGGTTTCATACCTAAAACTCCATTTGAATCCAAATTCTCAGCTGGTCGCTTTCAGCTGCCCAGCAGCACAGTGAGTACAGCACGAACGTTTGGCTTCTGCTCCCACAGCAGAAGAGCCAGGATTGAAAGCTGGTACTGGACCTGTTCAGCACACAATCACCTTTACATTGGTGCATCCATCGTTGCTTTCACTGCTCCCTTTCATACAGGAAAAGCATTTGAATGGAATCAGTTCAGAGCCTGCTCTCTGCTGGCAGCAACACAGTCAGCACAGAACGAACAGTGGCATCTGCTCCCACAGCAGAAGAACCAGCAGGGAAAGCTAGTGCTGGGCCTCTTCAGCACACAGGCTGCTTTGCAACGGTGTCACCATCATTGCAGTCTCTCCTCGGTTTCATACCTAAAACTCCATTTGAATCCAAATTCTCAGCTGGTCGCTTTCAGCTGCCCAGCAGCACAGTGAGTACAGCACGAACGTTTGGCTTCTGCTCCCACAGCAGAAGAGCCAGGATTGAAAGCTGGTACTGGACCTGTTCAGCACACAATCACCTTTACATTGGTGCATCCATCGTTGCTTTCACTGCTCCCTTTCATACAGGAAAAGCATTTGAATGGAATCAGTTCAGAGCCTGCTCTCTGCTGGCAGCAACACAGTCAGCACAGAACGAACAGTGGCATCTGCTCCCACAGCAGAAGAACCAGCAGGGAAAGCTAGTGCTGGGCCTCTTCAGCACACAGGCTGCTTTGCAACGGTGTCACCATCATTGCAGTCTCTCCTCGGTTTCATACCTAAAACTCCATTTGAATCCAAATTCTCAGCTGGTCGCTTTCAGCTGCCCAGCAGCACAGTGAGTACAGCACGAACGTTTGGCTTCTGCTCCCACAGCAGAAGAGCCAGGATTGAAAGCTGGTGCTGGACCTGTTCAGCACACAATCACCTTTACATTGGTGCATCCATCGTTGCTTTCACTGCTCCCTTTCATACAGGAAAAGCATTTGAATGGAATCAGTTCAGAGCCTGCTCTCTGCTGGCAGCAACACAGTCAGCACAGAACGAACAGTGGCATCTGCTCCCACAGCAGAAGAACCAGCAGGGAAAGCTAGTGCTGGGCCTCTTCAGCACACAGGCTGCTTTGCAACGGTGTCACCATCATTGCAGTCTCTCCTCGGTTTCATACCTAAAACTCCATTTGAATCCAAATTCTCAGCTGGTCGCTTTCAGCTGCCCAGCAGCACAGTGAGTACAGCACGAACGTTTGGCTTCTGCTCCCACAGCAGAAGAGCCAGGATTGAAAGCTGGTACTGGACCTGTTCAGCACACAATCACCTTTACATTGGTGCATCCATCGTTGCTTTCACTGCTCCCTTTCATACAGGAAAAGCATTTGAATGGAATCAGTTCAGAGCCTGCTCTCTGCTGGCAGCAACACAGTCAGCACAGAACGAACAGTGGCATCTGCTCCCACAGCAGAAGAACCAGCAGGGAAAGCTAGTGCTGGGCCTCTTCAGCACACAGGCTGCTTTGCAACGGTGTCACCATCATTGCAGTCTCTCCTCGGTTTCATACCTAAAACTCCATTTGAATCCAAATTCTCAGCTGGTCGCTTTCAGCTGCCCAGCAGCACAGTGAGTACAGCACGAACGTTTGGCTTCTGCTCCCACAGCAGAAGAGCCAGGATTGAAAGCTGGTGCTGGACCTGTTCAGCACACAATCACCTTTACATTGGTGCATCCATCGTTGCTTTCACTGCTCCCTTTCATACAGGAAAAGCATTTGAATGGAATCAGTTCAGAGCCTGCTCTCTGCTGGCAGCAACACAGTCAGCACAGAACGAACAGTGGCATCTGCTCCCACAGCAGAAGAACCAGCAGGGAAAGCTAGTGCTGGGCCTCTTCAGCACACAGGCTGCTTTGCAACGGTGTCACCATCATTGCAGTCTCTCCTCGGTTTCATACCTAAAACTCCATTTGAATCCAAATTCTCAGCTGGTCGCTTTCAGCTGCCCAGCAGCACAGTGAGTACAGCACGAACGTTTGGCTTTTGCTCCCACAGCAGAAGAGCCAGGATTGAAAGCTGGTGCTGGAACTGTTCAGCACACAATCACCTTTACATTGGTGCATCCATCGTTGCTTTCACTGCTCCCTTTCATACAGGAAAAGCATTTGAATGGAATCAGTTCAGAGCCTGCTCTCTGCTGGCAGCAACACAGTCAGCACAGAACGAACAGTGGCATCTGCTCCCACAGCAAAAGAACCAGCAGGGAAAGCTAGTGCTGGGCCTCTTCAGCACACAGGCTGCTTTGCAACGGTGTCACCATCATTGCAGTCTCTCCTCGGTTTCATACCTAAAACTCCATTTGAATCCAAATTCTCAGCTGGTCGCTTTCAGCTGCCCAGCAGCACAGTGAGTACAGCACGAACGTTTGGCTTCTGCTCCCACAGCAGAAGAGCCAGGATTGAAAGCTGGTACTGGACCTGTTCAGCACACAATCACCTTTACATTGGTGCATCCATCGTTGCTTTCACTGCTCCCTTTCATACAGGAAAAGCATTTGAATGGAATCAGTTCAGAGCCTGCTCTCTGCTGGCAGCAACACAGTCAGCACAGAACGAACAGTGGCATCTGCTCCCACAGCAAAA
Source organism: Pezoporus occidentalis (assembly GCF_034315485.1). NCBI lineage: Eukaryota > Metazoa > Chordata > Aves > Psittaciformes > Psittacidae > Pezoporus > Pezoporus occidentalis. The sequence goes on from NW_026915875.1 coordinate 36,789, forward strand.
GAACCAGCAGGGAAAGCTAGTGCTGGGCCTCTTCAGCACACAGGCTGCTTTGCAACGGTGTCACCATCATTGCAGTCTCTCCTCGGTTTCATACCTAAAACTCCATTTGAATCCAAATTCTCAGCTGGTCGCTTTCAGCTGCCCAGCAGCACAGTGAGTACAGCACGAACGTTTGGCCTCTGCTCCCACAGCAGAAGTGTCAGGATTGAAAGCTGGTGCTGGACCTGTTCAGCACACAATCACCTTTACATTGGTGCATCCATCGTTGCTTTCACTGCTCCCTTTCATACAGGGAAAGCATTTGAATGGAATCAGTTCAGAGCCTGCTCTCTGCTGGCAGCAACACAGTCAGCACAGAACGAACAGTGGCATCTGCTCCCACAGCAGAAGAACCAGCAGGGAAAGCTAGTGCTGGGCCTCTTCAGCACACAGGCTGCTTTGCAACGGTGTCACCATCATTGCAGTCTCTCCTCGGTTTCATACCTAAAACTCCATTTGAATCCAAATTCTCAGCTGGTCGCTTTCAGCTGCCCAGCAGCACAGTGAGTACAGCACGAACGTTTGGCTTCTGCTCCCACAGCAGAAGAGCCAGGATTGAAAGCTGGTGCTGGACCTGTTCAGCACACAATCACCTTTACATTGGTGCATCCATCGTTGCTTTCACTGCTCCCTTTCATACAGGAAAAGCATTTGAATGGAATCAGTTCAGAGCCTGCTCTCTGCTGGCAGCAACACAGTCAGCACAGAACGAACAGTGGCATCTGCTCCCACAGAAAAAGAACCAGCAGGGAAAGCTAGTGCTGGGCCTCTTCAGCACACAGGCTGCTTTGCAACGGTGTCACCATCATTGCAGTCTCTCCTCTTTTTCATACCTAAAACTCCATTTGAATCCAAATTCTCAGCTGGTCGCTTTCAGCTGCCCAGCAGCACAGTGAGTACAGCACGAACGTTTGGCTTCTGCTCCCACAGCAGAAGAGCCAGGATTGAAAGCTGGTACTGGACCTGTTCAGCACACAATCACCTTTACATTGGTGCATCCATCGTTGCTTTCACTGCTCCCTTTCATACAGGAAAAGCATTTGAATGGAATCAGTTCAGAGCCTGCTCTCTGCTGGCAGCAACACAGTCAGCACAGAACGAACAGTGGCATCTGCTCCCACAGCAAAAGAACCAGCAGGGAAAGCTAGTGCTGGGCCTCTTCAGCACACAGGCTGCTTTGCAACGGTGTCACCATCATTGCAGTCTCTCCTCGGTTTCATACCTAAAACTCCATTTGAATCCAAATTCTCAGCTGGTCGCTTTCAGCTGCCCAGCAGCACAGTGAGTACAGCACGAACGTTTGGCTTCTGCTCCCACAGCAGAAGAGCCAGGATTGAAAGCTGGTGCTGGACCTGTTCAGCACACAATCACCTTTACATTGGTGCATCCATCGTTGCTTTCACTGCTCCCTTTCATACAGGAAAAGCATTTGAATGGAATCAGTTCAGAGCCTGCTCTCTGCTGGCAGCAACACAGTCAGCACAGAACGAACAGTGGCATCTGCTCCCACAGCAGAAGAACCAGCAGGGAAAGCTAGTGCTGGGCCTCTTCAGCACACAGGCTGCTTTGCAACGGTGTCACCATCATTGCAGTCTCTCCTCGGTTTCATACCTAAAACTCCATTTGAATCCAAATTCTCAGCTGGTCGCTTTCAGCTGCCCAGCAGCACAGTGAGTACAGCACGAACGTTTGGCCTCTGCTCCCACAGCAGAAGAGCCAGGATTGAAAGCTGGTGCTGGACCTGTTCAGCACACAATCACCTTTACATTGGTGCATCCATCGTTGCTTTCACTGCTCCCTTTCATACAGGAAAAGCATTTGAATGGAATCAGTTCAGAGCCTGCTCTCTGCTGGCAGCAACACAGTCAGCACAGAACGAACAGTGGCATCTGCTCCCACAGCAGAAGAACCAGCAGGGAAAGCTAGTGCTGGGCCTCTTCAGCACACAGGCTGCTTTGCAACGGTGTCACCATCATTGCAGTCTCTCCTCGGTTTCATACCTAAAACTCCATTTGAATCCAAATTCTCAGCTGGTCGCTTTCAGCTGCCCAGCAGCACAGTGAGTACAGCACGAACGTTTGGCTTCTGCTCCCACAGCAGAAGAGCCAGGATTGAAAGCTGGTGCTGGACCTGTTCAGCACACAATCACCTTTACATTGGTGCATCCATCGTTGCTTTCACTGCTCCCTTTCATACAGGAAAAGCATTTGAATGGAATCAGTTCAGAGCCTGCTCTCTGCTGGCAGCAACACAGTCAGCACAGAACGAACAGTGGCATCTGCTCCCACAGCAGAAGAACCAGCAGGGAAAGCTAGTGCTGGGCCTCTTCAGCACACAGGCTGCTTTGCAACGGTGTCACCATCATTGCAGTCTCTCCTCGGTTTCATACCTAAAACTCCATTTGAATCCAAATTCTCAGCTGGTCGCTTTCAGCTGCCCAGCAGCACAGTGAGTACAGCACGAACGTTTGGCTTCTGCTCCCACAGCAGAAGAGCCAGGATTGAAAGCTGGTACTGGACCTGTTCAGCACACAATCACCTTTACATTGGTGCATCCATCGTTGCTTTCACTGCTCCCTTTCATACAGGAAAAGCATTTGAATGGAATCAGTTCAGAGCCTGCTCTCTGCTGGCAGCAACACAGTCAGCACAGAACGAACAGTGGCATCTGCTCCCACAGCAGAAGAACCAGCAGGGAAAGCTAGTGCTGGGCCTCTTCAGCACACAGGCTGCTTTGCAACGGTGTCACCATCATTGCAGTCTCTCCTCGGTTTCATACCTAAAACTCCATTTGAATCCAAATTCTCAGCTGGTCGCTTTCAGCTGCCCAGCAGCACAGTGAGTACAGCACGAACGTTTGGCCTCTGCTCCCACAGCAGAAGTGGCAGGATTGAAAGCTGGTGCTGGACCTGTTCAGCACACAATCACCTTTACATTGGTGCATCCATCGTTGCTTTCACTGCTCCCTTTCATACAGGAAAAGCATTTGAATGGAATCAGTTCAGAGCCTGCTCTCTGCTGGCAGCAACACAGTCAGCACAGAACGAACAGTGGCATCTGCTCCCACAGCAGAAGAACCAGCAGGGAAAGCTAGTGCTGGGCCTCTTCAGCACACAGGCTGCTTTGCAACGGTGTCACCATCATTGCAGTCTCTCCTCGGTTTCATACCTAAAACTCCATTTGAATCCAAATTCTCAGCTGGTCGCTTCTCAGCTGCCCAGCAGCACAGTGAGTACAGCACGAACGTTTGGCCTCTGCTCCCACAGCAGAAGTGTCAGGATTGAAAGCTGGTGCTGGACCTGTTCAGCACACAATCACCTTTACATTGGTGCATCCATCGTTGCTTTCACTGCTCCCTTTCATACAGGAAAAGCATTTGAATGGAATCAGTTCAGAGCCTGCTCTCTGCTGGCAGCAACACAGTCAGCACAGAATGAACAGTGGCATCTGCTCCCACAGCAGAAGAACCAGCAGGGAAAGCTAGTGCTGGGCCTCTTCAGCACACAGGCTGCTTTGCAACGGTGTCACCATCATTGCAGTCTCTCCTCGGTTTCATACCTAAAACTCCATTTGAATCCAAATTCTCAGCTGGTCGCTTTCAGCTGCCCAGCAGCACAGTGAGTACAGCACGAACGTTTGGCTTCTGCTCCCACAGCAGAAGAGCCAGGATTGAAAGCTGGTACTGGACCTGTTCAGCACACAATCACCTTTACATTGGTGCATCCATCGTTGCTTTCACTGCTCCCTTTCATACAGGAAAAGCATTTGAATGGAATCAGTTCAGAGCCTGCTCTCTGCTGGCAGCAACACAGTCAGCACAGAACGAACAGTGGCATCTGCTCCCACAGCAAAAGAACCAGCAGGGAAAGCTAGTGCTGGGCCTCTTCAGCACACAGGCTGCTTTGCAACGGTGTCACCATCATTGCAGTCTCTCCTCGGTTTCATACCTAAAACTCCATTTGAATCCAAATTCTCAGCTGGTCGCTTTCAGCTGCCCAGCAGCACAGTGAGTACAGCACGAACGTTTGGCTTCTGCTCCCACAGCAGAAGAGCCAGGATTGAAAGCTGGTACTGGACCTGTTCAGCACACAATCACCTTTACATTGGTGCATCCATCGTTGCTTTCACTGCTCCCTTTCATACAGGAAAAGCATTTGAATGGAATCAGTTCAGAGCCTGCTCTCTGCTGGCAGCAACACAGTCAGCACAGAACGAACAGTGGCATCTGCTCCCACAGCAGAAGAACCAGCAGGGAAAGCTAGTGCTGGGCCTCTTCAGCACACAGGCTGCTTTGCAACGGTGTCACCATCATTGCAGTCTCTCCTCGGTTTCATACCTAAAACTCCATTTGAATCCAAATTCTCAGCTGGTCGCTTTCAGCTGCCCAGCAGCACAGTGAGACAGCACGAACGTTTGGCTTCTGCTCCCACAGCAGAAGAGCCAGGATTGAAAGCTGGTACTGGACCTGTTCAGCACACAATCACCTTTACATTGGTGCATCCATCGTTGCTTTCACTGCTCCCTTTCATACAGGAAAAGCATTTGAATGGAATCAGTTCAGAGCCTGCTCTCTGCTGGCAGAAACACAGCACAGAATGAACAGTGGCATCTGCTCCCACAGCAGAAGAACCAGCAGGGAAAGCTAGTGCTGGGCCTCTTCAGCACACAGGCTGCTTTGCAACGGTGTCACCATCATTGCAGTCTCTCCTCGGTTTCATACCTAAAACTCCATTTGAATCCAAATTCTCAGCTGGTCGCTTTCAGCTGCCCAGCAGCACAGTGAGTACAGCACGAACGTTTGGCCTCTGCTCCCACAGCAGAAGTGTCAGGATTGAAAGCTGGTGCTGGACCTGTTCAGCACACAATCACCTTTACATTGGTGCATCCATCGTTGCTTTCACTGCTCCCTTTCATACAGGAAAAGCATTTGAATGGAATCAGTTCAGAGCCTGCTCTCTGCTGGCAGCAACACAGTCAGCACAGAACGAACAGTGGCATCTGCTCCCACAGCAGAAGAACCAGCAGGGAAAGCTAGTGCTGGGCCTCTTCAGCACACAGGCTGCTTTGCAACGGTGTCACCATCATTGCAGTCTCTCCTCGGTTTCATACCTAAAACTCCATTTGAATCCAAATTCTCAGCTGGTCGCTTTCAGCTGCCCAGCAGCACAGTGAGTACAGCACGAACGTTTGGCTTCTGCTCCCACAGCAGAAGAGCCAGGATTGAAAGCTGGTACTGGACCTGTTCAGCACACAATCACCTTTACATTGGTGCATCCATCGTTGCTTTCACTGCTCCCTTTCATACAGGAAAAGCATTTGAATGGAATCAGTTCAGAGCCTGCTCTCTGCTGGCAGCAACACAGTCAGCACAGAACGAACAGTGGCATCTGCTCCCACAGCAAAAGAACCAGCAGGGAAAGCTAGTGCTGGGCCTCTTCAGCACACAGGCTGCTTTGCAACGGTGTCACCATCATTGCAGTCTCTCCTCGGTTTCATACCTAAAACTCCATTTGAATCCAAATTCTCAGCTGGTCGCTTTCAGCTGCCCAGCAGCACAGTGAGTACAGCACGAACGTTTGGCCTCTGCTCCCACAGCAGAAGTGTCAGGATTGAAAGCTGGTGCTGGACCTGTTCAGCACACAATCACCTTTACATTGGTGCATCCATCGTTGCTTTCACTGCTCCCTTTCATACAGGGAAAGCATTTGAATGGAATCAGTTCAGAGCCTGCTCTCTGCTGGCAGCAACACAGTCAGCACAGAATGAACAGTGGCATCTGCTCCCACAGCAGAAGAACCAGCAGGGAAAGCTAGTGCTGGGCCTCTTCAGCACACAGGCTGCTTTGCAACGGTGTCACCATCATTGCAGTCTCTCCTCGGTTTCATACCTAAAACTCCATTTGAATCCAAATTCTCAGCTGGTCGCTTTCAGCTGCCCAGCAGCACAGTGAGTACAGCACGAACGTTTGGCTTCTGCTCCCACAGCAGAAGAGCCAGGATTGAAAGCTGGTACTGGACCTGTTCAGCACACAATCACCTTTACATTGGTGCATCCATCGTTGCTTTCACTGCTCCCTTTCATACAGGAAAAGCATTTGAATGGAATCAGTTCAGAGCCTGCTCTCTGCTGGCAGCAACACAGTCAGCACAGAACGAACAGTGGCATCTGCTCCCACAGCAAAAGAACCAGCAGGGAAAGCTAGTGCTGGGCCTCTTCAGCACACAGGCTGCTTTGCAACGGTGTCACCATCATTGCAGTCTCTCCTCGGTTTCATACCTAAAACTCCATTTGAATCCAAATTCTCAGCTGGTCGCTTTCAGCTGCCCAGCAGCACAGTGAGTACAGCACGAACGTTTGGCCTCTGCTCCCACAGCAGAAGTGTCAGGATTGAAAGCTGGTGCTGGACCTGTTCAGCACACAATCACCTTTACATTGGTGCATCCATCGTTGCTTTCACTGCTCCCTTTCATACAGGAAAAGCATTTGAATGGAATCAGTTCAGAGCCTGCTCTCTGCTGGCAGCAACACAGTCAGCACAGAATGAACAGTGGCATCTGCTCCCACAGCAGAAGAACCAGCAGGGAAAGCTAGTGCTGGGCCTCTTCAGCACACAGGCTGCTTTGCAACGGTGTCACCATCATTGCAGTCTCTCCTCGGTTTCATACCTAAAACTCCATTTGAATCCAAATTCTCAGCTGGTCGCTTTCAGCTGCCCAGCAGCACAGTGAGTACAGCACGAACGTTTGGCCTCTGCTCCCACAGCAGAAGTGTCAGGATTGAAAGCTGGTGCTGGACCTGTTCAGCACACAATCACCTTTACATTGGTGCATCCATCGTTGCTTTCACTGCTCCCTTTCATACAGGGAAAGCATTTGAATGGAATCAGTTCAGAGCCTGCTCTCTGCTGGCAGCAACACAGTCAGCACAGAATGAACAGTGGCATCTGCTCCCACAGCAGAAGAACCAGCAGGGAAAGCTAGTGCTGGGCCTCTTCAGCACACAGGCTGCTTTGCAACGGTGTCACCATCATTGCAGTCTCTCCTCGGTTTCATACCTAAAACTCCATTTGAATCCAAATTCTCAGCTGGTCGCTTTCAGCTGCCCAGCAGCACAGTGAGTACAGCACGAACGTTTGGCTTCTGCTCCCACAGCAGAAGAGCCAGGATTGAAAGCTGGTGCTGGACCTGTTCAGCACACAATCACCTTTACATTGGTGCATCCATCGTTGCTTTCACTGCTCCCTTTCATACAGGAAAAGCATTTGAATGGAATCAGTTCAGAGCCTGCTCTCTGCTGGCAGCAACACAGTCAGCACAGAATGAACAGTGGCATCTGCTCCCACAGCAGAAGAACCAGCAGGGAAAGCTAGTGCTGGGCCTCTTCAGCACACAGGCTGCTTTGCAACGGTGTCACCATCATTGCAGTCTCTCCTCGGTTTCATACCTAAAACTCCATTTGAATCCAAATTCTCAGCTGGTCGCTTTCAGCTGCCCAGCAGCACAGTGAGTACAGCACGAACGTTTGGCCTCTGCTCCCACAGCAGAAGTGTCAGGATTGAAAGCTGGTGCTGGACCTGTTCAGCACACAATCACCTTTACATTGGTGCATCCATCGTTGCTTTCACTGCTCCCTTTCATACAGGGAAAGCATTTGAATGGAATCAGTTCAGAGCCTGCTCTCTGCTGGCAGCAACACAGTCAGCACAGAATGAACAGTGGCATCTGCTCCCACAGCAGAAGAACCAGCAGGGAAAGCTAGTGCTGGGCCTCTTCAGCACACAGGCTGCTTTGCAACGGTGTCACCATCATTGCAGTCTCTCCTCGGTTTCATACCTAAAACTCCATTTGAATCCAAATTCTCAGCTGGTCGCTTTCAGCTGCCAGGCAGCACAGTGAGTACAGCACGAACGTTTGGCTTCTGCTCCCACAGCAGAAGAGCCAGGATTGAAAGCTGGTACTGGACCTGTTCAGCACACAATCACCTTTACATTGGTGCATCCATCGTTGCTTTCACTGCTCCCTTTCATACAGGAAAAGCATTTGAATGGAATCAGTTCAGAGCCTGCTCTCTGCTGGCAGCAACACAGTCAGCACAGAATGAACAGTGGCATCTGCTCCCACAGCAGAAGAACCAGCAGGGAAAGCTAGTGCTGGGCCTCTTCAGCACACAGGCTGCTTTGCAACGGTGTCACCATCATTGCAGTCTCTCCTCGGTTTCATACCTAAAACTCCATTTGAATCCAAATTCTCAGCTGGTCGCTTTCAGCTGCCCAGCAGCACAGTGAGTACAGCACGAACGTTTGGCTTCTGCTCCCACAGCAGAAGAGCCAGGATTGAAAGCTGGTACTGGACCTGTTCAGCACACAATCACCTTTACATTGGTGCATCCATCGTTGCTTTCACTGCTCCCTTTCATACAGGAAAAGCATTTGAATGGAATCAGTTCAGAGCCTGCTCTCTGCTGGCAGCAACACAGTCAGCACAGAACGAACAGTGGCATCTGCTCCCACAGCAGAAGAACCAGCAGGGAAAGCTAGTGCTGGGCCTCTTCAGCACACAGGCTGCTTTGCAACGGTGTCACCATCATTGCAGTCTCTCCTCGGTTTCATACCTAAAACTCCATTTGAATCCAAATTCTCAGCTGGTCGCTTTCAGCTGCCCAGCAGCACAGTGAGTACAGCACGAACGTTTGGCTTCTGCTCCCACAGCAGAAGAGCCAGGATTGAAAGCTGGTGCTGGACCTGTTCAGCACACAATCACCTTTACATTGGTGCATCCATCGTTGCTTTCACTGCTCCCTTTCATACAGGAAAAGCATTTGAATGGAATCAGTTCAGAGCCTGCTCTCTGCTGGCAGCAACACAGTCAGCACAGAATGAACAGTGGCATCTGCTCCCACAGCAGAAGAACCAGCAGGGAAAGCTAGTGCTGGGCCTCTTCAGCACACAGGCTGCTTTGCAACGGTGTCACCATCATTGCAGTCTCTCCTCGGTTTCATACCTAAAACTCCATTTGAATCCAAATTCTCAGCTGGTCGCTTTCAGCTGCCCAGCAGCACAGTGAGTACAGCACGAACGTTTGGCTTCTGCTCCCACAGCAGAAGAGCCAGGATTGAAAGCTGGTGCTGGACCTGTTCAGCACACAATCACCTTTACATTGGTGCATCCATCGTTGCTTTCACTGCTCCCTTTCATACAGGAAAAGCATTTGAATGGAATCAGTTCAGAGCCTGCTCTCTGCTGGCAGCAACACAGTCAGCACAGAATGAACAGTGGCATCTGCTCCCACAGCAAAAGAACCAGCAGGGAAAGCTAGTGCTGGGCCTCTTCAGCACACAGGCTGCTTTGCAACGGTGTCACCATCATTGCAGTCTCTCCTCGGTTTCATACCTAAAACTCCATTTGAATCCAAATTCTCAGCTGGTCGCTCTCAGCTGCCCAGCAGCACAGTGAGTACAGCACGAACGTTTGGCCTCTGCTCCCACAGCAGAAGTGTCAGGATTGAAAGCTGGTGCTGGACCTGTTCAGCACACAATCACCTTTACATTGGTGCATCCATCGTTGCTTTCACTGCTCCCTTTCATACAGGGAAAGCATTTGAATGGAATCAGTTCAGAGCCTGCTCTCTGCTGGCAGCAACACAGTCAGCACAGAACGAACAGTGGCATCTGCTCGCACAGCAGAAGAACCAGCAGGGAAAGCTAGTGCTGGGCCTCTTCAGCACACAGGCTGCTTTGCAACGGTGTCACCATCATTGCAGTCTCTCCTCTTTTTCATACCTAAAACTCCATTTGAATCCAAATTCTCAGCTGGTCGCTTTCAGCTGCCCAGCAGCACAGTGAGTACAGCACGAACGTTTGGCTTCTGCTCCCACAGCAGAAGAGCCAGGATTGAAAGCTGGTACTGGACCTGTTCAGCACACAATCACCTTTACATTGGTGCATCCATCGTTGCTTTCACTGCTCCCTTTCATACAGGAAAAGCATTTGAATGGAATCAGTTCAGAGCCTGCTCTCTGCTGGCAGCAACACAGTCAGCACAGAACGAACAGTGGCATCTGCTCCCACAGCAGAAGAACCAGCAGGGAAAGCTAGTGCTGGGCCTCTTCAGCACACAGGCTGCTTTGCAACGGTGTCACCATCATTGCAGTCTCTCCTCGGTTTCATACCTAAAACTCCATTTGAATCCAAATTCTCAGCTGGTCGCTTTCAGCTGCCCAGCAGCACAGTGAGTACAGCACGAACGTTTGGCTTCTGCTCCCACAGCAGAAGAGCCAGGATTGAAAGCTGGTACTGGACCTGTTCAGCACACAATCACCTTTACATTGGTGCATCCATCGTTGCTTTCACTGCTCCCTTTCATACAGGAAAAGCATTTGAATGGAATCAGTTCAGAGCCTGCTCTCTGCTGGCAGCAACACAGTCAGCACAGAATGAACAGTGGCATCTGCTCCCACAGCAGAAGAACCAGCAGGGAAAGCTAGTGCTGGGCCTCTTCAGCACACAGGCTGCTTTGCAACGGTGTCACCATCATTGCAGTCTCTCCTCGGTTTCATACCTAAAACTCCATTTGAATCCAAATTCTCAGCTGGTCGCTTTCAGCTGCCCAGCAGCACAGTGAGTACAGCACGAACGTTTGGCTTCTGCTCCCACAGCAGAAGAGCCAGGATTGAAAGCTGGTGCTGGACCTGTTCAGCACACAATCACCTTTACATTGGTGCATCCATCGTTGCTTTCACTGCTCCCTTTCATACAGGAAAAGCATTTGAATGGAATCAGTTCAGAGCCTGCTCTCTGCTGGCAGCAACACAGTCAGCACAGAATGAACAGTGGCATCTGCTCCCACAGCAGAAGAACCAGCAGGGAAAGCTAGTGCTGGGCCTCTTCAGCAACAGGCTGCTTTGCAACGGTGTCACCATCATTGCAGTCTCTCCTCGGTTTCATACCTAAAACTCCATTTGAATCCAAATTCTCAGCTGGTCGCTTTCAGCTGCCCAGCAGCACAGTGAGTACAGCACGAACGTTTGGCCTCTGCTCCCACAGCAGAAGTGTCAGGATTGAAAGCTGGTGCTGGACCTGTTCAGCACACAATCACCTTTACATTGGTGCATCCATCGTTGCTTTCACTGCTCCCTTTCATACAGGAAAAGCATTTGAATGGAATCAGTTCAGAGCCTGCTCTCTGCTGGCAGCAACACAGTCAGCACAGAACGAACAGTGGCATCTGCTCCCACAGCAGAAGAACCAGCAGGGAAAGCTAGTGCTGGGCCTCTTCAGCACACAGGCTGCTTTGCAACGGTGTCACCATCATTGCAGTCTCTCCTCGGTTTCATACCTAAAACTCCATTTGAATCCAAATTCTCAGCTGGTCGCTTTCAGCTGCCCAGCAGCAGAGAGTACAGCACGAACGTTTGGCTTCTGCTCCCACAGCAGAAGAGCCAGGATTGAAAGCTGGTGCTGGACCTGTTCAGCACACAATCACCTTTACATTGGTGCATCCATCGTTGCTTTCACTGCTCCCTTTCATACAGGAAAAGCATTTGAATGGAATCAGTTCAGAGCCTGCTCTCTGCTGGCAGCAACACAGTCAGCACAGAACGAACAGTGGCATCTGCTCCCACAGCAGAAGAACCAGCAGGGAAAGCTAGTGCTGGGCCTCTTCAGCACACAGGCTGCTTTGCAACGGTGTCACCATCATTGCAGTCTCTCCTCGGTTTCATACCTAAAACTCCATTTGAATCCAAATTCTCAGCTGGTCGCTTTCAGCTGCCCAGCAGCACAGTGAGTACAGCACGAACGTTTGGCTTCTGCTCCCACAGCAGAAGAGCCAGGATTGAAAGCTGGTACTGGACCTGTTCAGCACACAATCACCTTTACATTGGTGCATCCATCGTTGCTTTCACTGCTCCCTTTCATACAGGAAAAGCATTTGAATGGAATCAGTTCAGAGCCTGCTCTCTGCTGGCAGCAACACAGTCAGCACAGAACGAACAGTGGCATCTGCTCCCACAGCAGAAGAACCAGCAGGGAAAGCTAGTGCTGGGCCTCTTCAGCACACAGGCTGCTTTGCAACGGTGTCACCATCATTGCAGTCTCTCCTCGGTTTCATACCTAAAACTCCATTTGAATCCAAATTCTCAGCTGGTCGCTTTCAGCTGCCCAGCAGCACAGTGAGTACAGCACGAACGTTTGGCTTCTGCTCCCACAGCAGAAGAGCCAGGATTGAAAGCTGGTACTGGACCTGTTCAGCACACAATCACCTTTACATTGGTGCATCCATCGTTGCTTTCACTGCTCCCTTTCATACAGGAAAAGCATTTGAATGGAATCAGTTCAGAGCCTGCTCTCTGCTGGCAGCAACACAGTCAGCACAGAACGAACAGTGGCATCTGCTCCCACAGCAGAAGAACCAGCAGGGAAAGCTAGTGCTGGGCCTCTTCAGCACACAGGCTGCTTTGCAACGGTGTCACCATCATTGCAGTCTCTCCTCGGTTTCATACCTAAAACTCCATTTGAATCCAAATTCTCAGCTGGTCGCTTTCAGCTGCCCAGCAGCACAGTGAGTACAGCACGAACGTTTGGCTTCTGCTCCCACAGCAGAAGAGTCAGGATTGAAAGCTGGTGCTGGACCTGTTCAGCACACAATCACCTTTACATTGGTGCATCCATCGTTGCTTTCACTGCTCCCTTTCATACAGGAAAAGCATTTGAATGGAATCAGTTCAGAGCCTGCTCTCTGCTGGCAGCAACACAGTCAGCACAGAATGAACAGTGGCATCTGCTCCCACAGCAGAAGAACCAGCAGGGAAAGCTAGTGCTGGGCCTCTTCAGCACACAGGCTGCTTTGCAACGGTGTCACCATCATTGCAGTCTCTCCTCGGTTTCATACCTAAAACTCCATTTGAATCCAAATTCTCAGCTGGTCGCTTTCAGCTGCCCAGCAGCACAGTGAGTACAGCACGAACGTTTGGCTTCTGCTCCCACAGCAGAAGAGCCAGGATTGAAAGCTGGTACTGGACCTGTTCAGCACACAATCACCTTTACATTGGTGCATCCATCGTTGCTTTCACTGCTCCCTTTCATACAGGAAAAGCATTTGAATGGAATCAGTTCAGAGCCTGCTCTCTGCTGGCAGCAACACAGTCAGCACAGAACGAACAGTGGCATCTGCTCCCACAGCAAAAGAACCAGCAGGGAAAGCTAGTGCTGGGCCTCTTCAGCACACAGGCTGCTTTGCAACGGTGTCACCATCATTGCAGTCTCTCCTCGGTTTCATACCTAAAACTCCATTTGAATCCAAATTCTCAGCTGGTCGCTTTCAGCTGCCCAGCAGCACAGTGAGTACAGCACGAACGTTTGGCTTCTGCTCCCACAGCAGAAGAGCCAGGATTGAAAGCTGGTGCTGGACCTGTTCAGCACACAATCACCTTTACATTGGTGCATCCATCGTTGCTTTCACTGCTCCCTTTCATACAGGAAAAGCATTTGAATGGAATCAGTTCAGAGCCTGCTCTCTGCTGGCAGCAACACAGTCAGCACAGAACGAACAGTGGCATCTGCTCCCACAGCAGAAGAACCAGCAGGGAAAGCTAGTGCTGGGCCTCTTCAGCACACAGGCTGCTTTGCAACGGTGTCACCATCATTGCAGTCTCTCCTCGGTTTCATACCTAAAACTCCATTTGAATCCAAATTCTCAGCTGGTCGCTTTCAGCTGCCCAGCAGCACAGTGAGTACAGCACGAACGTTTGGCTTCTGCTCCCACAGCAGAAGAGCCAGGATTGAAAGCTGGTACTGGACCTGTTCAGCACACAATCACCTTTACATTGGTGCATCCATCGTTGCTTTCACTGCTCCCTTTCATACAGGAAAAGCATTTGAATGGAATCAGTTCAGAGCCTGCTCTCTGCTGGCAGCAACACAGTCAGCACAGAACGAACAGTGGCATCTGCTCCCACAGCAGAAGAACCAGCAGGGAAAGCTAGTGCTGGGCCTCTTCAGCACACAGGCTGCTTTGCAACGGTGTCACCATCATTGCAGTCTCTCCTCGGTTTCATACCTAAAACTCCATTTGAATCCAAATTCTCAGCTGGTCGCTTTCAGCTGCCCAGCAGCACAGTGAGTACAGCACGAACGTTTGGCTTCTGCTCCCACAGCAGAAGAGCCAGGATTGAAAGCTGGTACTGGACCTGTTCAGCACACAATCACCTTTACATTGGTGCATCCATCGTTGCTTTCACTGCTCCCTTTCATACAGGAAAAGCATTTGAATGGAATCAGTTCAGAGCCTGCTCTCTGCTGGCAGCAACACAGCACAGAATGAACAGTGGCATCTGCTCCCACAGCAGAAGAACCAGCAGGGAAAGCTAGTGCTGGGCCTCTTCAGCACACAGGCTGCTTTGCAACGGTGTCACCATCATTGCAGTCTCTCCTCGGTTTCATACCTAAAACTCCATTTGAATCCAAATTCTCAGCTGGTCGCTTTCAGCTGCCCAGCAGCACAGTGAGTACAGCACGAACGTTTGGCTTCTGCTCCCACAGCAGAAGAGCCAGGATTGAAAGCTGGTACTGGACCTGTTCAGCACACAATCACCTTTACATTGGTGCATCCATCGTTGCTTTCACTGCTCCCTTTCATACAGGAAAAGCATTTGAATGGAATCAGTTCAGAGCCTGCTCTCTGCTGGCAGCAACACAGTCAGCACAGAACGAACAGTGGCATCTGCTCCCACAGCAGAAGAACCAGCAGGGAAAGCTAGTGCTGGGCCTCTTCAGCACACAGGCTGCTTTGCAACGGTGTCACCATCATTGCAGTCTCTCCTCGGTTTCATACCTAAAACTCCATTTGAATCCAAATTCTCAGCTGGTCGCTTTCAGCTGCCCAGCAGCACAGTGAGTACAGCACGAACGTTTGGCCTCTGCTCCCACAGCAGAAGTGTCAGGATTGAAAGCTGGTGCTGGACCTGTTCAGCACACAATCACCTTTACATTGGTGCATCCATCGTTGCTTTCACTGCTCCCTTTCATACAGGAAAAGCATTTGAATGGAATCAGTTCAGAGCCTGCTCTCTGCTGGCAGCAACACAGTCAGCACAGAACGAACAGTGGCATCTGCTCCCACAGCAGAAGAACCAGCAGGGAAAGCTAGTGCTGGGCCTCTTCAGCACACAGGCTGCTTTGCAACGGTGTCACCATCATTGCAGTCTCTCCTCGGTTTCATACCTAAAACTCCATTTGAATCCAAATTCTCAGCTGGTCGCTTTCAGCTGCCCAGCAGCACAGTGAGTACAGCACGAACGTTTGGCTTCTGCTCCCACAGCAGAAGAGCCAGGATTGAAAGCTGGTACTGGACCTGTTCAGCACACAATCACCTTTACATTGGTGCATCCATCGTTGCTTTCACTGCTCCCTTTCATACAGGAAAAGCATTTGAATGGAATCAGTTCAGAGCCTGCTCTCTGCTGGCAGCAACACAGTCAGCACAGAACGAACAGTGGCATCTGCTCCCACAGCAGAAGAACCAGCAGGGAAAGCTAGTGCTGGGCCTCTTCAGCACACAGGCTGCTTTGCAACGGTGTCACCATCATTGCAGTCTCTCCTCGGTTTCATACCTAAAACTCCATTTGAATCCAAATTCTCAGCTGGTCGCTTTCAGCTGCCCAGCAGCACAGTGAGTACAGCACGAACGTTTGGCTTCTGCTCCCACAGCAGAAGAGCCAGGATTGAAAGCTGGTACTGGACCTGTTCAGCACACAATCACCTTTACATTGGTGCATCCATCGTTGCTTTCACTGCTCCCTTTCATACAGGAAAAGCATTTGAATGGAATCAGTTCAGAGCCTGCTCTCTCTGCTGGCAGCAACACACAGCACAGAATGAACAGTGGCATCTGCTCCCACAGCAGAAGAACCAGCAGGGAAAGCTAGTGCTGGGCCTCTTCAGCACACAGGCTGCTTTGCAACGGTGTCACCATCATTGCAGTCTCTCCTCGGTTTCATACCTAAAACTCCATTTGAATCCAAATTCTCAGCTGGTCGCTTTCAGCTGCCCAGCAGCACAGTGAGTACAGCACGAACGTTTGGCCTCTGCTCCCACAGCAGAAGAGCCAGGATTGAAAGCTGGTACTGGACCTGTTCAGCACACAATCACCTTTACATTGGTGCATCCATCGTTGCTTTCACTGCTCCCTTTCATACAGGAAAAGCATTTGAATGGAATCAGTTCAGAGCCTGCTCTCTGCTGGCAGCAACACAGTCAGCACAGAACGAACAGTGGCATCTGCTCCCACAGCAAAAGAACCAGCAGGGAAAGCTAGTGCTGGGCCTCTTCAGCACACAGGCTGCTTTGCAACGGTGTCACCATCATTGCAGTCTCTCCTCGGTTTCATACCTAAAACTCCATTTGAATCCAAATTCTCAGCTGGTCGCTTTCAGCTGCCCAGCAGCACAGTGAGTACAGCACGAACGTTTGGCTTCTGCTCCCACAGCAGAAGAGCCAGGATTGAAAGCTGGTACTGGACCTGTTCAGCACACAATCACCTTTACATTGGTGCATCCATCGTTGCTTTCACTGCTCCCTTTCATACAGGAAAAGCATTTGAATGGAATCAGTTCAGAGCCTGCTCTCTGCTGGCAGCAACACAGTCAGCACAGAACGAACAGTGGCATCTGCTCCCACAGCAAAAGAACCAGCAGGGAAAGCTAGTGCTGGGCCTCTTCAGCACACAGGCTGCTTTGCAACGGTGTCACCATCATTGCAGTCTCTCCTCGGTTTCATACCTAAAACTCCATTTGAATCCAAATTCTCAGCTGGTCGCTTTCAGCTGCCCAGCAGCACAGTGAGTACAGCACGAACGTTTGGCCTCTGCTCCCACAGCAGAAGTGTCAGGATTGAAAGCTGGTGCTGGACCTGTTCAGCACACAATCACCTTTACATTGGTGCATCCATCGTTGCTTTCACTGCTCCCTTTCATACAGGAAAAGCATTTGAATGGAATCAGTTCAGAGCCTGCTCTCTGCTGGCAGCAACACAGTCAGCACAGAACGAACAGTGTCATCTGCTCGCACAGCAGAAGAACCAGCAGGGAAAGCTAGTGCTGGGCCTCTTCAGCACACAGGCTGCTTTGCAACGGTGTCACCATCATTGCAGTCTCTCCTCGGTTTCATACCTAAAACTCCATTTGAATCCAAATTCTCAGCTGGTCGCTTTCAGCTGCCCAGCAGCACAGTGAGTACAGCACGAACGTTTGGCTTCTGCTCCCACAGCAGAAGAGCCAGGATTGAAAGCTGGTACTGGACCTGTTCAGCACACAATCACCTTTACATTGGTGCATCCATCGTTGCTTTCACTGCTCCCTTTCATACAGGAAAAGCATTTGAATGGAATCAGTTCAGAGCCTGCTCTCTGCTGGCAGCAACACAGTCAGCACAGAACGAACAGTGGCATCTGCTCCCACAGCAGAAGAACCAGCAGGGAAAGCTAGTGCTGGGCCTCTTCAGCACACAGGCTGCTTTGCAACGGTGTCACCATCATTGCAGTCTCTCCTCGGTTTCATACCTAAAACTCCATTTGAATCCAAATTCTCAGCTGGTCGCTTTCAGCTGCCCAGCAGCACAGTGAGTACAGCACGAACGTTTGGCTTCTGCTCCCACAGCAGAAGAGCCAGGATTGAAAGCTGGTACTGGACCTGTTCAGCACACAATCACCTTTACATTGGTGCATCCATCGTTGCTTTCACTGCTCCCTTTCATACAGGAAAAGCATTTGAATGGAATCAGTTCAGAGCCTGCTCTCTGCTGGCAGCAACACAGTCAGCACAGAACGAACAGTGGCATCTGCTCCCACAGCAGAAGAACCAGCAGGGAAAGCTAGTGCTGGGCCTCTTCAGCACACAGGCTGCTTTGCAACGGTGTCACCATCATTGCAGTCTCTCCTCGGTTTCATACCTAAAACTCCATTTGAATCCAAATTCTCAGCTGGTCGCTTTCAGCTGCCCAGCAGCACAGTGAGTACAGCACGAACGTTTGGCTTCTGCTCCCACAGCAGAAGAGCCAGGATTGAAAGCTGGTACTGGACCTGTTCAGCACACAATCACCTTTACATTGGTGCATCCATCGTTGCTTTCACTGCTCCCTTTCATACAGGAAAAGCATTTGAATGGAATCAGTTCAGAGCCTGCTCTCTGCTGGCAGCAACACAGTCAGCACAGAATGAACAGTGGCATCTGCTCCCACAGCAGAAGAACCAGCAGGGAAAGCTAGTGCTGGGCCTCTTCAGCACACAGGCTGCTTTGCAACGGTGTCACCATCATTGCAGTCTCTCCTCGGTTTCATACCTAAAACTCCATTTGAATCCAAATTCTCAGCTGGTCGCTTTCAGCTGCCCAGCAGCACAGTGAGTACAGCACGAACGTTTGGCTTCTGCTCCCACAGCTGAAGAGCCAGGATTGAAAGCTGGTACTGGACCTGTTCAGCACACAATCACCTTTACATTGGTGCATCCATCGTTGCTTTCACTGCTCCCTTTCATACAGGAAAAGCATTTGAATGGAATCAGTTCAGAGCCTGCTCTCTGCTGGCAGCAACACAGTCAGCACAGAACGAACAGTGGCATCTGCTCCCACAGCAAAAGAACCAGCAGGGAAAGCTAGTGCTGGGCCTCTTCAGCACACAGGCTGCTTTGCAACGGTGTCACCATCATTGCAGTCTCTCCTCGGTTTCATACCTAAAACTCCATTTGAATCCAAATTCTCAGCTGGTCGCTTTCAGCTGCCCAGCAGCACAGTGAGTACAGCACGAACGTTTGGCTTCTGCTCCCACAGCAGAAGAGCCAGGATTGAAAGCTGGTGCTGGACCTGTTCAGCACACAATCACCTTTACATTGGTGCATCCATCGTTGCTTTCACTGCTCCCTTTCATACAGGAAAAGCATTTGAATGGAATCAGTTCAGAGCCTGCTCTCTGCTGGCAGCAACACAGTCAGCACAGAACGAACAGTGGCATCTGCTCCCACAGCAGAAGAACCAGCAGGGAAAGCTAGTGCTGGGCCTCTTCAGCACACAGGCTGCTTTGCAACGGTGTCACCATCATTGCAGTCTCTCCTCGGTTTCATACCTAAAACTCCATTTGAATCCAAATTCTCAGCTGGTCGCTTTCAGCTGCCCAGCAGCACAGTGAGTACGGCACGAACGTTTGGCTTCTGCTCCCACAGCAGAAGAGCCAGGATTGAAAGCTGGCCCTGGAACTGTTCAGCACACAATCACCTTTACATTGGTGCATCCATCGTTGCTTTCACTGCTCCCTTTCATACAGGAAAAGCATTTGAATGGAATCAGTTCAGAGCCTGCTCTCTGCTGGCAGCAACACAGTCAGCACAGAACGAACAGTGGCATCTGCTCCCACAGCAGAAGAACCAGCAGGGAAAGCTAGTGCTGGGCCTCTTCAGCACACAGGCTGCTTTGCAACGGTGTCACCATCATTGCAGTCTCTCCTCGGTTTCATACCTAAAACTCCATTTGAATCCAAATTCTCAGCTGGTCGCTTTCAGCTGCCCAGCAGCACAGTGAGTACAGCACGAACGTTTGGCCTCTGCTCCCACAGCAGAAGTGTCAGGATTGAAAGCTGGTGCTGGACCTGTTCAGCACACAATCACCTTTACATTGGTGCATCCATCGTTGCTTTCACTGCTCCCTTTCATACAGGGAAAGCATTTGAATGGAATCAGTTCAGAGCCTGCTCTCTGCTGGCAGCAACACAGTCAGCACAGAACGAACAGTGGCATCTGCTCGCACAGCAGAAGAACCAGCAGGGAAAGCTAGTGCTGGGCCTCTTCAGCACACAGGCTGCTTTGCAACGGTGTCACCATCATTGCAGTCTCTCCTCTTTTTCATACCTAAAACTCCATTTGAATCCAAATTCTCAGCTGGTCGCTTTCAGCTGCCCAGCAGCACAGTGAGTACAGCACGAACGTTTGGCTTCTGCTCCCACAGCAGAAGAGCCAGGATTGAAAGCTGGTACTGGACCTGTTCAGCACACAATCACCTTTACATTGGTGCATCCATCGTTGCTTTCACTGCTCCCTTTCATACAGGAAAGGCATTTGAATGGAATCAGTTCAGAGCCTGCTCTCTGCTGGCAGCAACACAGTCAGCACAGAACGAACAGTGGCATCTGCTCCCACAGCAAAAGAACCAGCAGGGAAAGCTAGTGCTGGGCCTCTTCAGCACACAGGCTGCTTTGCAACGGTGTCACCATCATTGCAGTCTCTCCTCGGTTTCATACCTAAAACTCCATTTGAATCCAAATTCTCAGCTGGTCGCTTTCAGCTGCCCAGCAGCACAGTGAGTACAGCACGAACGTTTGGCCTCTGCTCCCACAGCAGAAGTGTCAGGATTGAAAGCTGGTGCTGGACCTGTTCAGCACACAATCACCTTTACATTGGTGCATCCATCGTTGCTTTCACTGCTCCCTTTCATACAGGGAAAGCATTTGAATGGAATCAGTTCAGAGCCTGCTCTCTGCTGGCAGCAACACAGTCAGCACAGAATGAACAGTGGCATCTGCTCCCACAGCAGAAGAACCAGCAGGGAAAGCTAGTGCTGGGCCTCTTCAGCACACAGGCTGCTTTGCAACGGTGTCACCATCATTGCAGTCTCTCCTCGGTTTCATACCTAAAACTCCATTTGAATCCAAATTCTCAGCTGGTCGCTTTCAGCTGCCCAGCAGCACAGTGAGTACAGCACGAACGTTTGGCCTCTGCTCCCACAGCAGAAGTGTTAGGATTGAAAGCTGGTCCTGTTCAGCACACAATCACCTTTACATTGGTGCATCCCTGCTTTCACGAATGGCATCAGTTCAGAGCCTGCTCTCTGCTGGCAGCAACACAGTCAGCACAGAATGAACAGTGGCATCTGCTCCCACAGCAGAAGAACCAGCAGGGAAAGCTAGTGCTGGGCCTCTTCAGCACACAGGCTGCTTTGCAACGGTGTCACCATCATTGCAGCTTTCTAAAAGTCCATTTGCTCTCGCTCTCAGCTGCAGGCAGCACAGGGTACAGCAGAAGTGTCAGGATTGAAAGCTGGTGCTGGACCTGTTCAGCACACAATCACCTTTACATTGGTGCATCCATCGTTGCTTTCACTGCTCCCTTTCATACAGGAAAAGCATTTGAATGGAATCAGTTCAGAGCCTGCTCTCTACTGCGCAGCAACACAGCACAGAATGAACAGTGGCATCTGCTCCCACAGCAGAAGAACCAGCAGGGAAAGCTAGTGCTGGGCCTCTTCAGCACACAGGCTGCTTTGCAACGGTGTCACCATCATTGCAGTCTCTCCTCGGTTTCATACCTAAAACTCCATTTGAATCCAAATTCTCAGCTGGTCGCTTTCAGCTGCCCAGCAGCACAGTGAGTACAGCACGAACGTTTGGCTTCTGCTCCCACAGCAGAAGAGCCAGGATTGAAAGCTGGCACTGGACCTGTTTCACCATCATTGCAGTCTCTCCTCGGTTTCATACCTAAAACTCCATTTGAATCCAAATTCTCAGCTGGTCGCTTTCAGCTGCCCAGCAGCACAGTGAGTACAGCACGAACGTTTGGCTTCTGCTCCCACAGCAGAAGAGCCAGGATTGAAAGCTGGTGCTGGACCTGTTCAGCACACAATCACCTTTACATTGGTGCATCCATCGTTGCTTTCACTGCTCCCTTTCATACAGGAAAAGCATTTGAATGGAATCAGTTCAGAGCCTGCTCTCTGCTGGCAGCAACACAGTCAGCACAGAACGAACAGTGGCATCTGCTCCCACAGCAGAAGAACCAGCAGGGAAAGCTAGTGCTGGGCCTCTTCAGCACACAGGCTGCTTTGCAACGGTGTCACCATCATTGCAGTCTCTCCTCGGTTTCATACCTAAAACTCCATTTGAATCCAAATTCTCAGCTGGTCGCTTTCAGCTGCCCAGCAGCACAGTGAGTACAGCACGAACGTTTGGCTTCTGCTCCCACAGCAGAAGAGCCAGGATTGAAAGCTGTGCTGGACCTGTTCAGCACACAATCACCTTTACATTGGTGCATCCATCGTTGCTTTCACTGCTCCCTTTCATACAGGAAAAGCATTTGAATGGAATCAGTTCAGAGCCTGCTCTCTGCTGGCAGCAACACAGTCAGCACAGAATGAACAGTGGCATCTGCTCCCACAGCAGAAGAACCAGCAGGGAAAGCTAGTGCTGGGCCTCTTCAGCACACAGGCTGCTTTGCAACGGTGTCACCATCATTGCAGTCTCTCCTCGGTTTCATACCTAAAA
>NW_026915876.1:0-50449 GCF_034315485.1 Pezoporus occidentalis
CAGCCAAGTAACTTGCAACAAAAATCCAAGGACGTTACCTGTTGTCACTGGCTAGGAACATGAGTATATGCTAAAACGCTTGGATGAGTAAACTTTTTCCTTAAACGCTTTGCTAATTCGAGGCCTTACAAGGAAAGCCGTAACTAAAATAACAATGGTAACTTTTGCCTCTAGTCTCTACCCCAGTGGACAGCTACAGTACAGGCATTACTTCCTTGAGAGTTGGCATTGTAAACAAAATACGCGCGGAGTAATTTACTAGCACCAACCCTAGGAAACAGTGGCAACTACTCTGATACTTCAGCATGGAAATAAAGGATTAAAGGGACTTCAAACTCCTATTTGAAAAATAAGTTCATCAGTGAGGATGCCATTTAGGAATTCCTGGATTTCAGTGACAATCTCCCTGGTAGCTTTGGTGCAGGTTCATACAAAGCACAGCCTTCCCTGCTCTGGGGAACCTACGCCATCTCAATGCAAGCTACCCAGGTGTGCCACCTACATGGAGCCACACACAACATGCCACCTTGCCTACAGGATAAGCTAACACAGTCTGGTTTCATGATCCAATTCCTACAGACTTTGAATCACAGAATCCTAGACTAGTTAGGGTTAGAAAGGACCTTAAGATCATCCAGTTCCAACCCGCATGCCATGGGCAGGGACACCTCACACTAAACCATGCCACCCAAGGCTCTGTCCAACCTGGCCTTGGACACCACTAGGGATGGAGCATTCACAGCTTCCCTGGGCAACCCACTCCAGTGCCTCACCACCCTGACAGGAAAGAACTTCTTCCTTTCCTATTCACATGTTAGACCCTCAGAGAGCACATGTGGTCTGGTGCCTGCTTAAAGAGGGGAAAAAGTAAGAAAAAAGAAACATCCTGCAGTGTAAATATCAGGACTGCATCCTACCTGCCTTTTAATCCCACACTATTGTGTTATCCGGTTAGTTATTTACTGGTTTATGAAAGGTTATTTCATCATCACCAAGCTGATCAGCACCGAGCTTTCCCTGCTTTTTCTGATAAATCCATGAGAAACTTGTACTAGGGACTGGGAGCAGGGACCAGGTATAACATTACTGAGCCATTAAGTACCCATCAACAGTCTGGACTATACAAGGACTGGGAACACTAAATTAAGGAAAAACAACATTTTCAATACCTTAGCCATGAAGGGCACAATTCAAGGAAGCAAATCAAATTACAAATAGCTTTTTCCTTAGACTTCGACAAAAATACTTCAAGTCATTTTGTGAGATCACTCACATTTGGGCTTCTTTTCTATTTCAGTATACTGTGGAATACCTGGACTGTCTAACATAGATGTTGATACAAATGATCATTTGAGAACTATCACACTCACTTTAGAGTAATATGTGAATATTTTTATATTAATTTGGTTCTGTAGGCATTTATTTGGTTTTAACTTGAGGCTGAAGGTCTCACAGGCAGCAATAACGGGTGAAAGACTTGCAAGTGCAAACAAGTAAAAGGACTAATTGTTTTATCCCTTAATAATATATTTCAAAATTGAAGGCTACTCAGAAGCTTTAACTAATACACAAAGTGGTTGTCTACTTGTATAGTGGAGCCACAAGCATTATTACACTAATTCCCTGAAGTTTCCCCTACCTTACAATTTTTCTTTAGAGTGCTATTCAGGGTGGTAATTTTTATCCTTAAAATTCTGTCTGATCTGGGAAGGTTCCTGGGGGACAGGACTGAATCTAATATACCCTGCTGTAAAAGAAGAATGTATTTAGAAATGCTATAAATTCTGCATCTTTCTGCCTTTATTTTGTTCCTTCTTACTTATTAAGGCAGGAAGCAGCACTGGGTCTGTCCAACCCCACAACGACCTTGAAATTTCAGTCACTTTCTCCCACACTGAAATCCAGTATAATTAAACTATAGGCATGCTTGGAGTCTTAGTCTAAGGAAATCAAGAAAGGTAGAAAAATGCTACTGTGCATTCCCATTCTAACCTTCTATTATCTTCCATGTTACCAGAAGGGAAACCCTATATGCACTTTGAATTTACTAGCTTTTTAACAGGCAGCCACTGGTTATCAGACACTAACAAGAAGGGAAAGTTGCCATAACAAGTATTCAGTACAGCTGGAACTAGCAGAGGAGTTTGTGAGCACCATTGATTAAACCTAATTTAAGCACAATTTCTTCCCTGTTCACAGCTGTCAAAAATCATTTCTTCTCTCTAGTCTGACTTACTTCCTTTGAACCCACTTGATGTGAAGACTTAAAATGACCGTTTTATTCATTACCCTCATGCACTGACAGCACAGATTGAGCTGAGCTAGGAAATCAGAGCTCTCGAGATGGGGGGGAAAGTGGTCAATTTTGATTTCATCTTTCTATCATAATCTGTGAAGAAAGATAAGATATCTTTATGACTGAAATTTAGTTTTCCCCTCCAAAAGTAACATCACCAGTTTCAACTAGAAAGAAAACCCATATGCCTGGTAACACATCTTGTACATTCTGGTTAGAAAGAAAAATTCATCTCGATGCTCAAGTCATTGCTCCAACATAGGTCCACTAAAATGTCACCACAGAAAAAAAACAAAATTAGCTTTTTGCCTAGATGCTTTGCCTTTTGGGTTCTGCTTCTGTCTATATTGTTTTTCTTCTCACTGTTCCACGTACTGAACCCAAGACACTTCACTATAAAGCTTCAGTAGTACAGTTCCTAAGAAACCAAGTACAGTTACAGAGGACACCAGGATTCCCCTTAAACCTTCTCCTTTGAGGACTGCTCCAAAATTCAGTTGCTGGGCAGAATGTATTCCCGTATTGTTTCCCAAACACGAAAAAGCTGCTCATTGCTATGGTGTTGCAAGAGGAAGGATAAATAAAATCATCATATGTCACAGTCTGACAAAATATGACCTAAAGTTCTCTCAGACCATGGAGTTTCTAAAGATCACATCTTCACAGCTGCATATAAGAAACACAGAACAATGACAACAAAGAAGCACCTGAATACAAAAAAATTACACCTGTCACTCCTCCAATGTTAAATGCAGTTCACAGTATCACAGTATCACAGTATGCTGGAGATTGGAAGGGACCTCAAAAGATCATCTAGTCCAATCCCCCTGCCAGAGCAGGAACACCTAGATAACGTTACACAGGAATGTGTCCAGGCGGGCTTTGAATGTCTCCAGGGAAGGAGACTCCACAACCTCCCTGGGCAGCCTGTTCCAGTGTTCCGTCACCCTCACTGAGAAGAAGTTCCTTCTCAAGTTTAAGTGGAACCTCTTGTGTTCCAGTTTGCACCCATTACCCCTTGTCCTATCATTGTTTGCCACTGAGTAGAGCCTGGCTCCATCCTCGTGACACTCCCCCTTTATATATTTATAGACACTTATAAGGTCACCCCTCAGTCTCCTCTTCTCTAAACTAAGAAAAATAATGATCCTTCCGCAGGTAATTATAGCAGCTTTGTATCTTAATGCAAGATGCTAAAATTCTTAGTAATTAAAGGTGAATTCAGTCAACTATTCTCCTGCTGGCAAGAAAAGACAAACATATTTTGATTTTGCTTTCCTAGGTGTACAGTGAATACTGGTGACAAACCACTATCCTCCAGCCTTGTTACTGGTGCCCAGACCATACAGCATGAATCCCAACCTGGGTTATCACCAACCCATCAAAACACCATCAAATGGAAAACACCCATCAAAATGCCGGGTAATGGAGACATCTGGAGAAGAGGAACAGAAAATGGGAAAACACAAGAACTGAGCACGGGAAGATGGATTCTGTATTCTTAGAGCAGGAATACTTGTCTATTAAAAAAAAAATAGTGTCAACTAAGGGGTGAATTGGTGCCAGGCAGATGCCTTTTGGGTCCTAAGCACTGATATTCACAGGCTTTCCTTTGGCTTAGGAGAACCAGCCTTGGCAGAACTAGAATGCACAGCTGATGTGGTGCCACTATTTTCCTTTGCATACTTTCAGTATGTTTGCTTGAGAAAGATTAGGTTTATTATTTGAGGCCTCTAAAACACAGCATATCAAAGGAAGACAGGAGAGGTAAATATTAAAAATAGAAACCCAAGCCTATGTAAAACTAAAAATCAACAGTACACTCTCATTTCTTTCACTTCATGTATAGAAGTGATATCTACTGTTAGTGTTTCACAAGCTTTGACAAATTCCTGTCTTCCTTATCAGTCTTTAAGCATATTCTTCCTGCTTTATTACACTGGGAGGGAGTCCAGAAGTACTTTCTTTTTGGCACATTAAAAACTGAGTTTTAAATTATTAAACTATGCAACTTTGTGAAAACAACATCAAATATTGGGAGTAAAAAGAGAACAGGGGGAAGGAAGTGCGTCTGGGTTCACTTCAGTTTAAAAACATTCCCTGCTTCTACAGAAGATATTTATCATTCCAGTGATTTCATTTATTAGGGTGACATCTCTATTTGTAGGTTGGTTTTGGTTTTGTTTTCTGAAAAGACACAGGAAACACCCACCTTAAAAAAAAACATTTTAGGTTTCAGGACCCCATATCCTGAATCTACAGTGAGTTTATTAATTATACATTGTTCTTAATGCATAATTATGTAAAGTGCAACAAATTTGGTCTGATTTAGTTTTCCCTTATGTGATAAGAGTACATCCATATTTAATAAGACCACTGTAGCAAAAGTCAAAGTCTAAGCTTCCTGCACTGCCCACGGTTATGAAGACAGTAAATTAGAGTTCAGTGTGGGTCTTTTGAGGGAAACACAGCAATTAAAAAACTGTGTCCAAAACCTACTCTTTTTTAGTGGAATAATAAAACCCCAAACATGACACTCCAATGTTTTTTCTACAAAACCAGTAACATTTTCAAATTTACATCAGTGACATTCATTATATATAAGCTTTCAGATAAAACACAAGAGACATGATATTGTTTTAGTCTGCCAGCAACAGGCCATGTATTTTTTGAAGTATTCTAGTCAATGTTTCCAAGCATTCTTCCTAATGGCATTTCAGCTCCCTTCTCCTTAGCACTTGAAACCACACCCAGATTTCTCCTAGCTCTCTTTATTTAAACTCTCCATTGGTCTGTTCTGTATCTTTAGTTACTATTTTAGATAGAAAATCCTGAAAACAGAATTACATCAGTCTACAGATAGCACAAAAAGAGCTGTTGCAGAAATAAGACCATTGCTAATACACTCAAGATAATTACCATAGGTTTGAAAAAGCACTTCTTCCCTGATGTGCAAATGATTGAAAAAGTAACACAAAGCTTCTGGTGACAAGCAAGAAGAGAAGAATCACTCAGAACTCTCAGCCAGATTCACTGCAGGCTGCATGGCTGAAGTGCTATTTACAGAGATGCGGAAGTACAGAGAAGGAAAGAACACTGTTGATGAACCAGGTTAATTTGTGACACCTTAAAGGAGACTGACCCAGAGATGACAAGGGGGTAGTTGAGTAGGAAGAAAGCCCAGCAGCACAGCAAGAAATTTGGGTAGAAAACACGTGCCAGGAAGTCCTATCAGTGATGTGCTGGAAAGTACAACAAGCTTAAATTTGAAGCAATAGGAAAAGGGAGGAACTGCAACATGACCAAAATAGAGTGCAAAACCATGTGATCGATTCCAAAACTAAGACTTCTTTTCTTCCTATAACATTCAAATAAAACAACTCAGATTTCCATCTCCAAAACCTCCCACTGCAGCTTGTGAGAATATTCCCAAGAATTCCTTACACACATCAGCCTTGC
Organism: Pezoporus occidentalis; assembly: GCF_034315485.1. Taxonomy (NCBI): domain Eukaryota; kingdom Metazoa; phylum Chordata; class Aves; order Psittaciformes; family Psittacidae; genus Pezoporus; species Pezoporus occidentalis. The sequence goes on from NW_026915876.1 coordinate 5,756, forward strand.
CAGGCTTTCCTCTGGAGCAGTGTCAATGCCTAGCTCACGCATCAAAAAAGTACCAAAAGAAACCTATAAAAACCAAAGACAATAACAAGCTATGCATAATGCCACAGCAGATGGCAACCTGCAGAGTTCAGGAGTTTGAAAGCTTTCAATTCTAGCATTAAAACCTTGACTGAATTTTCCTAAGGAAATTAAAAGGGGTAGTTTCAGAAGATGAAAACTTCTGCAAGTTCCAAAAGTAACTCAAAAGCCTAAAATAGCCTATCCAGTCTAATGTAGCCTTATCTTTATGTTCATAGCAGCTTTGCCAGCATCCCACAAACCATTTTTGAGAAAGTTCATAATATTTCATACAGTTTGCCATGAAATCCAGTTTCCACGGATATCCATTTTGCAAAAGCCCCAGAAGAAGAGCAGAACAGAGGATGACTCCGATGGCTAATTTCCACCAGGCTCACTGAGCAAAAGCTGGGGTGGTCTGAGCTCCCACACCTGATATTATCCCTGTAAGGAGTTTGCCTTTTCTGGGTTCCATCCATCATTTCCATACCCAGTGTCTTCATGGGAGTGACTTCAGCAATAACGGAATGATGATAATGTAAAGCTATGCATTTCATTAAAGTCAGCCTGAATACATCAAAACAAATGTAAAAATAGCTCAGTCCACTCACTCTTGGTAAAAGTTGTTTTGAAGCCATACTCTACCCATGCTTTTCTCTGCCTCTTCTCAAACTAAAGGTTTCTTCCAGTACCACAAGTAAAATCCTCTGTAGACTTTCTTCCTTTAAGACACCCCTCATTTATAAGCAGTGCTGATTGCATGAAATTTGGCACATGAAACATCAGAATGAAAAACAATCTTCAAGGCCTTAAACATAAAAATTGAATCGAATGTTTATATCTGAAGAAAAAAAGCTGAAGATGCCGCATTACGAAAATGCAGAAGAAACCTGAGAGCATCTAGAATATTAAATTAAAACCATTTCTCTGAAGCAGAAGATAAGTTGAAGAAGTTTACAAAAGAAGGGAAAGGAGACAGTGACAAATGTAGCAATTTGGAAACTGAGAAAGAAGAGCATGAGGAGGAGAAGTTATGGAGGAGGAGAGCAGAGAGGACTAATAAAAGGAGAGGCTTTGGAGGAAGGACAGGAAAACTCTGGGTAGCTCTGTATGAATCAAATTGTGTTCCATGGCAGTAAAACAGAAACGGGCAACCTCATCCTTCTTGTGACATTACTGACCTCAGTAGGGTTAAAAAGATTATACAGGCTGCAAAATACAAAGCTGAAGTCTCTGCACTAAAACCCTCTTAGCTCAGTGCATAAATAGCTCACCTCCCTCATGGGAATTTCTGTTCCATTATCTAAAGGCAGCTGACATTTACAGCTTTGATACTGAGAAAGGCAACAATCTAGATTGCTTAGGAAAAGCGATCTTTCCAAAGACCTCCAGGTTGTGGTGGATTTGAAGATTTCTTTCTCCTGCTCTCTCCCGCTGCAGCATTTGACACAAAGCACATGAACTTTCCGGTCTTTGGACTAAACAACATTTTTCTTAACAGACATGGAAGCCATTTAACGATCTGCTTGCAGTGGCTCAGGGGACGTGCAAGGAGAACGGATGTTTCTGTGAAATTGTCTCAATTCAACATCTGCTGTATAGATGCCTGTGATTGCAGCAGACTGGATTCAGCAATCCATGTGCTCCCTGGCTATCCTGTAGCTTCAATCATTTCTTTTCACTGCAAGGCAGCAAGGTATGAAAAATGTAATCCTAAGAGGGGAAAAAAAAATTAAACGCACAAGAAGAGAAAGCTACAGAGCAAGATACACACAGCTCAAGTTAAAGAGTTTCTTGATACCCCAAGGTTCATTATCACCACAGGAAACTTCACAAAATCAGAAATTAATTGCTTAACAATGACAATCACTGATAGAACAGATGTTAATGCTCATTATCGTATTAAGAATCTAGCTAGATAGTTAAACACCCCTGAAGCCACATGAACATTACCCCACAAAAGTAATTTTAATTCAGCTAAAATGTTCTTGACCATTTGTGTTGTACCTTTGGATTGCTGACAGCAGTGTCCAGTCTCCAGCCCCTCTAATCAATACATGTTTTCCTGACAATCTGCAGATGAGTTGGCTATTTATCCCAGGATTCTTTAGCAAATGACAAAAGCAAGGCACTGCTGGAAGTATCTAACTTTGCAAGAGCCTGAAGGGCATCAAAGCGCTTTGCAAATTATTCTGTTTGAATTTCTAGAGCTACAACTCTGGTTTTAATGCCTTTGGAAAGCACATCATGTTTCTTGATACAACCATTTCTCTGTGCTGCTTATCCTGCACACTTCCCACAACAGCCACCCACCTTCTTTCACACTGGACTATACACACCATGTGTTCTAGCTGGGCATGAAAACACCACCTTTTCATGCCACCAAACTGGCCAAGGACACCTTCAAGGAACAAATACAAATGCAATCCAAATAGGCTGCCAATCCAAACCAATGATGCTACAGTCCAAACCAATCTGGCTCCATGGTTTTGCCAGCCACAGAAGGAATCATTCAGCCTCAGCTGGTAACACAAGAACTAAGGTATACAATTTCAATAGAACACCACATTTTTCTTTAGCTCTCTATTCATAAATGAAGCTCACTTTTGTTAGCTTCTGTATCACCTACATTGTGCACTCTTCACTCTGAGTGGTTAATGCATATCTTTCAGCCCTCTCTTATATACAGCTTTTTTAATTCACGTGGCATTCAATACTAACAGCAATGACCTGAAAAAACAACTGGCTGATGGTTAACTGCTGTCCATATTGCCTCAGTAAGAAACGAAATCCATTAAAGACCATATAAGTGGGACTGGTGCTTATCAGATAAAATGCAACTTTGTAAAAAATTAAACCAAAGCCAAGAGAGTTAAAGTACCATTGAGGTTTAGGGAAAAATGGACTATGAAAGAACACATGAAATACAGTAGCACTACAGGAGCTATCTCTCACACACAGAGCCCTCCGATTCCTTGCATATTTCTTGTGTTTTGAAGTAAACACCTTTGAACAGAACTTATAGGAAAGGACCCAGAGGTCCACTGGGACCGTGGGATGTCCTAATACCCTGCAGGACCAGGCCACAGCATTCCCTGTTATCCCAGGTTGCCTTCAGTGCCGCCACTGTGCAGCACCATGCACCCTGGTCATGCCAAAGGCACAGGGGCCATAGGGGCATGGAATCAAAGGAAGACCCCTAGGGGATCAAAGGGAACCTGCTGCTGAACCAGCAGTGTTGGGTCATCACCTCCTGCTCACCAGCCATTTCTACTAAGCCTTCAAGGGTTGTTCAGCCAAGGGGACACTGCTGACAACCATCCTTGCCATAAACCTCAATTTGTATTTTTCCCCCAAACAATGCATTCAGTTTTTCTATCTGGATGCTCACTACCACAAGCAATAAATAGCTCAGGCAAGTGAATCCCCACCAAACCATACGTTTAACTAAGGCCCACATCTGCAGTAACCAAGATGTATTCCCAGCCATGTTTGGGAAGTGGCACCATGAAATGAGCAGCCTCAGTCCAAGCTCCAGAAGACAAAAGTTTCCTTTGTAACTGGCATGAGCAAAGTCTCGCTGCCAGAAACTTCAGGTTTTGAGATGTGGCACTGAATTCAGTCTATCAATTACATTCCTACACATGGATACAGTTGGGAGAATTTTAACCCATCCATCTTCTAACAGCCAAGCACAGACTGTGTTTAAAGCAAAGAGATAAACATACAAAACTTAAATTTTTTTCCTTCCTTTTGTACTAAAGGAATTATTATATCAACTTGGGCTTCACTTTCCTAACACTCTGAACACTCAGACCACCTGCTTAGACAGCATGCTTCTTCCTGCAAACACTGCTGGCTGGGGGAAAACATGTTCTTCCTGTTCCAGCCAAGTTAATGCTGCACTTTGAATCTTTGAATCCTTGGTGGAGCAAAGAGCTGACACGGTGTCAACATGAAAGATGCCAATTAGCACGCTTTACCATGACAGCCACTGCATCTTCTGAAGAAGCTAGAGACATTTTTACATCTTCTCAGGGAATCAAGCTGTTAGTAAACTCCGTGGGTTCATGCTCCATTCAAGAAGAGCTAGTTATTCTTCCGCACCAGAGAGGTAAAAGGATAACATCAGAAATGGGAGAAAAAGCTATTTTAATGCTGAGGTAGAACAAAAATCAGGAGTGACCAAAGAGCAAATTAAGTCCTTGTTAGGAATCAACTCACTAATTAAGAAATGTGTAGTTTGCTGGTTTGTTTTTTGTTTTGTTCTTTGAAGGATCTTCAATATTCTTCCTGCAAACTATTTGTGATTGACAGTCACCTACCTATGACTTGCATTTTTATGATGAAGAAGAATTGCAACAATCCATTAAAAAGCAGAGATAACGTGTTAGTCTTTCCAATAGAGAAACCACCAGGGATGCAAAGGGAAGTCTTAAGGTAGACTGGTTGTCACGAGCCCTTTGAAAAACTTCCCTTCCAACTCACTTTTCCAGATCAAAAACCTCCAAGTCTGCAACAGAAGACAGTATCTGGGAAAACAGAGCCACCTGTTTACATCTTCATGATGAAGGTACAGCTGAATGGCTTTAGGGAAAAGAAAGTAGAAATTTCCCTCTTGCTTCCTTCAAATGATTGGAAGCATATTCTAACCTGGGGTCTCCAAGCTCAGACAAACAGAAGGGCAAGCACCCCTCTGTCTGCTTTCAACCTGAAGCAGCTTCACCAGGAGTTCCTCTGCTCAAGTGCAGAAATGAAGGTCCTCAGTTCAGTTCATAGCAACTTCAGCAGTCTCACGCTTTGCTTAGAGCGGTGCAAAAACACCTTCCAACACTCTGAACGTTCATAAAAAGAGGAGCATGATGGTTTTAAGCTGTTTTCACCAAATCAATCAGCATACTGACTTTTTCATAGCATCTCCTGTGAACACATCTTCTAGCATTCAGAGGACATGGAGAAATGCCTCAAGAATCCAAACTACCTGCTATTGTTAAGCATCTATTAAATTCTATACTATTCTTCTATAAGGGATATACTGTTTTGAACTTAGCAGCTTGAATTTCATTTCATGACTCGGCCTGAGGCCAGAGGAGTGCAGGACAGATCTGTCCATTATGTGTCTTGAAGTCATAACAACTGTTACCAATTTCTGAGGCAGTTTTATTTAATGGCATCTATCACAGCTCTTCATCACTTCACAGGTACTGTCTCAACCCAGCACTCGGGCAAAATAACTGAACCATCATACTCCAAAGGGCAGCGGTAACTGTGCCCTGCAGCAGTGATTAGTACCCAAAAGGTCAAGGTTTAAAATTAGGTTTTGCTGTTTCACTTTATATGAGCAATTTTGGACTAATAGCTGTCCCATCCCTTATTAGTGCTGAGCAGTAAGTCCTACTATGAAAGCCCTACAGGGCACATCTGACTATGTTTTCATTTTTATACTCCTAACACCTTCAGGCATGCTCCTTGAACTGGCAGAGGAATATTATTTACGTTTTGGTTAGAAAGCAGATAGGCTCTGCATTTTGATAGGTTTGGTGTGCTGCATTTCTAGGATTCACAATTTGCACTCAGCCAAGTTACTGAATACCCTTGAGACTCCTATTACTAAATGGAGAGTGATCTAGACAAATGTTACTGTTCTAATCATTTGTACTTCTCAAAGGCATCAGCCACGCATCCACAGATCAACAATTTTGAGGTAGGTGTAAAAGACCGTTTTCATGCTTATCAGTTTGCATGTTTGAAACAGTAATATTCTTCCTTACAGTTAACAAATGAGATGCTCAATTTACTGCCGATTTTTTTAGAATCTGACATTTGTAATGCACTGCATTCAAATCAAAATGTAAAGGATGGCTTTATGACTTTCAGGAGAGAGGTTTCCAGCACTACTGGCAGGAATATCTTTCCACCCTAAATAACCACTGCCACTTTCAACAGTAGGTTCTATTCTGACTTCATCCAGATGTGTGGGAGTTTATGCATGAGCCCTTGACTATGCCTAGATTTTTCACTTCCAGCAGAGGATGCGGCACCTCCATGTCATCAGATCGTTGCAGTCCCTGTAATTATCTTGTCTCCTTCGATATTTTTTTTCTTAGGCTTTCCAAAGATTATTCTCCTCAGAAATTATTACACCCAGGAAGATGACATTCATTAAATACAGCAAGGCAATGCTAATATCAAGGACAAGGAAGGAAAAAGGGTTGAGATTTTATCCTTTTCATTCAAGAAAGCAGAATAAAGTTATTTTCATTATAATCCTGGAATGGGAAGAGATCAGTTTAAAGTCCTAAATTCTATAAATCTCCAAAGCACTATTTTTCCACAGACATTTCACATTTATCTTCAAACTTCTTCACTGAATGAAAATTTATCTGCATCTTCCAAGATGAAACATGATTCTTGGGCTAAACAAGTACCTGTGTAATACCCACTCAAAGCATTCAAATATCCAGGGAGATAATTCCTACTTCTCCCCTTTGCCATTTGCATTTAAATAGTCTGGTATTTCACTGGGGAGAAAATTACATTTAAAATGATATAACCTGTAATAGTTATACTTTTGTGAACAGAAAATTAGAATTACTAAAATAATTACACAAAACCTCTTGAGAAGCCAATAGATACAAACAACAAAGGCCAAAGCTGAACTTATGCATCAAAGTTCTTTGACTCTCTAAATCTACTCAATATTATCTGTGACTTTGGAAGTGACATTATTCCTCTAGAGGTCCAATAGCTGCATTAAACTGATAACGCATGTCTATATATCTTAGGGAAAAGTAATAAACCCTGCTGTGAAACACTATTTCCGTAGTATCTTGGAGGAAAGATAACTTTTTTTACACAAACTCATTTTTCATTACCACAGCATTGTCTTCTGTCTCAAACAGGATATAAGATTATTCCACAGACAACTTCAAAAATGAGTGTTTATCCAAGCTCACCCTTTACACAAAAGCTGCCCATTTTGAGAAATGAATAAAAATAGAAATGCATTATATTCCACCAGAAAGCAAGAGACAACACTAGAGATCAGCGGAGCTAAACTATTTCAGGTTCTTTTCAAGGCAGAGACATCACCTCCCATAGTAAAAAAGACAGTCTAATTGAGAAAAGACATTTTTACAGTGAGCCACTTCTCACTTTTCCTGTAGCAAAATAAGTAAATTGAAACATTATTAACTACATCATAGGACCTTAGGAATGGTCATTTTCCACTTCTTCCTAAACCAGTTACCTTTACACTGCATTCAGACATCACTTTCTTACTGTATTTTCTCCACCTCCTCCAGAATCCTTTAGAGAAAACTTGGTGTATGGGTTCTAATGGTATAAAGATACAGGCATCAGCTTCCACATGGCAGGGAAATTCTCAGTGCAGACTGGGCCCTCCAGCCATGCTAATGCTGTGAGGTCCACAAGGACAACCATTTACTTATACAACTTCCTTCTAATTTAATTTCCCACTGAAGATGTCTTTGAAAGATTAGCACTACTGTAATGAGATAATATGTCATTATAATCCTACTGGAACAGAACAACTCGGAATTCACTGCTGCCAGCAGTGTAACTGCAGAGTTAATGTCATCCTTCTACTGCTGGAATGGGAAGGAAGCAGGGGTCCATCCAAACCTCTGCTCCAGCATGGGGAGGGACACAAAAGACTTAGTTTGTGCTCTAAAGCAGGAATAATATCTCTGCTCTTGGAGTCCCTCTGAAAGCAGAGTTTGCCATACTACTTCCACATGGGGCACACATGCCTTTGGCCTTGCTACTGACCCTTATTGGTCTAGGGCATGCACTGTCACCATACACCTGTATGCTCCAAGCACAACATTCGTTTCTCCATCTGCAGGTACTCCATAACCATCCTTAAGCAATGCTGATGCAACTTTAATGCTGACCAACCAGCAGATATGCTATTGATTAGAATTATAACTTTAGGAGTCCTTTCCAGCACAGTGCTACAGACTCAAATCCTAATTTAGCAAAAACTCTGAGTTGTACAAGAAACTGCTCTTGCCACAGGGCTGCTCACAGTCTGAGCTGTAAGAACATGCTTAAGGGCAATGCAGCACTCTGCTGAGTTTAAGGTACTCATCAGCCAGTCACCCACTGGCACCATTCAAGAAAGTTCCTGACCCCTGTTCTGCTTGGCAACCTTCAGCTCCCACTGACTTATGGCCACTGACCTGGAATTTCATAATCTTATGGAACTTTTAAATCACCCTAACAAGAGGTTTTAGAAACAAGATATAAACTTCAGAACTAGTCAAGACATGATTGGGAAAGGTGAGACTCATTCAGCCTAGCAGCGTGCTTCAGATGAAACCTCCAGCAATTTAGGAAGCTCCTCAAGGACACCTGATGATGAATAGGTATATCCCAAGGAGTTCTAGATGGATGTAATAAAACATTAATACCTTTCAGGACTATGTTATCCATAAATACATACTTAAATTGGAGTTATGTAATTTAAAGTTATTGGTAAACCTGTGGCAGAAAGCTTCACAAGAATATCCAAACATAGCATTAAAAACATACTTTACCTGTGTTTATAAACTGAAGAGAGGAAGAGGAAACATCACAAACTAATCCTGTTTAGGAGGACTGGGGAGAATGCTTGGGGGTTTTATGTGTGGAGTTTCTCTGGTTGGTGAGGGGTGTTTTTGGTTTTTAACTAAGACGTAAGTTTGAGGGATTGGCTTAGTTTCTGGAATATGACAAAAAATTCCTCTTTTCTAAAAACCACACAACAAGATTGACTAAAAAACAAAAAAAAAAAAACAAAAAAAAACAACTATAAATTGGCACAAATTTGTGATTTTTTTTTCAGCTTAAATCTGCCTTTTCTTCTTTTATTTTAGCAGGAGTGAGGGGTGCAAAGATAACTGTAACATCTACCTTAAGTAGTGAGAGAAAGGGGGAAGAGGAGGGATTTACAAGAAGTTTCCAGAGTGAGGACTGAGACATCCCAGATTAATCACCCAAATCACACAGTTGCAGGGAAGGGCAAGAGTGGCAACTGCACAAAGCCAAGGCTTGACTCAGACACTCCTTACACCTCAGAAAACCCTTGGTTAAGTTTCTGCTGTGACCAGCTCAAGCCAAAGATTTGAACATAGGTCCACACAACCCAGTAAGCGATGTAATCCCCAGTTATCACTGCCTGGCAGGGACAGGACTCCTTTAGAGCTGTGCTCCTTTCATAAATAAATATTTACTACAGGCAAGATATAAAGGCAAGTTATGGCATACAGCCAATATGTAACAGACTACAAGGTCCAGTGTCCTTCCCACAAAGTTTTAATTTACTTACACAAAGAACAGCTCCAGCTGCAGAGGTTAAGACCAAACCCCTAGAGAGTCCTGAAGCAGAAGCTTTCCTTTCTTGTTGCCAAAAGTCTTCACTCAAAAAGATATTAGAGGAAAAAGAAAGCTAGAACAAAAATTAATAAAGAGCTCATCTCCTCTGCGCCACACAAAGAGACAGCCAGTTTACAGAGGGGCAATGTAAAAAGGAAGAGTGTTTCCAAAATCTCCCCAAGATTTTAGGAAGCATTGTATTTTTATATTGCATTGATTATAATTGAGAATTATTGTTGAAGTTATTTAAAGACAGTTTTTCTAAGGGTACTGCTGAAATAGAGTCCTGAGATTGCAGAGATGACAGTCAATGAAAATATACACCCTTGCAAGATGCTCTGCTCTCAATCACATATAAGAAGCAATATTCCTCCTTTACAGTATGCAAAATAGTTTTAGTACTGCATCAGGGAGCTTTGCTTTATTTGTTTACTTTCAAGGAGTCAGGAAACCCAGCTGGTTATTTCTTCTCTTATTAAAAAGAGACACTGAGGCAAATGGGAAGAGCTCTTAATGCTGGGGATAAAAATTAGATTATGTTTTTCAGCCCATTCCCTAAATCCCCTATAGGTACAGCTTGGGTCAGTTTCTTTTACACACCCCAAAAGTCTCAGCTAACTATTGTCCTTAACCAGGCACCACTGACCATACACATGTCCAGCCAAGATGTGCACTCACCTGGGTGCAGCCACATGTAACAGGGTGTTCTGTCCTACACAGAACCTGAACAAGCATGGGAGGATCATCATGGATATAAATGAAACAGCCCTGTTCAGACAAAACGCCCCATAAATATTGTCAGAGGTTATGGTGCAAAATGGCCCTTGATGCACTTGGTGAGCCGGAATCATTTTCTGCCTTGGAGGCAAAATCCTCTCCTCAGATCTCTTGCCCTGCACAGAGATTATGCACTACAGACTTCAGATATACTGAATACATTCATACATATCATCTGCATTCTCAGATAATCTACGCTTTTACCAATGCTGCTCCTGGAACAAAACTCTTCAGGTATCAATTATAATAGGAGAAATAATAATTTCAAAGAAATACCATTAATGTGTATGGAACATTCTTTGACCAAAACCAGTAAGATTAAGTATATGTGCGTGCTGCAAAGTGGCTCTAGCAGTCTTAAAAAATAAGGGCACTGGTAATTTTCCCCAGTATATTTCTCCCTTCTAATAGCTTTACTACCCATGTGGCAAGCAACTCTTTGCTGCTCTTCAACCAGCTGCTCAACACAGAGTCTGCACTGTAGGCAGCACTGGGTCATTACCAAGACATAAGCTTTCCTGCCACCTACCTGAATCCCCATGTTTACTTTTCACAAGCAAAACAGACACGCAGAAAAGGTTACATCCTCCTCTGTTTTAATATGTTCTTGGTTGATAAATGAGTTCTAAGGTTCAGTTTCTGCCAAGACCTTACTCAGAGTCCAGAAAGTGAAAGCAATACACCCACACAAGATGGGAAACAGTATGTGCAGATGTGACCCAATGCCGATCAGTAACTGTGCAGTTCACGGCAATTGATTTCCAGCTCTTGCCACATTTAAGTACTAAGCCTGCCTACGCCTTAGAATTCCTTATTTTTGTATTAATGGCACTGGCAACCAACTGTTCCAAATGATAGCTTATCAGATACATATTTTTTTACCCTCCAGGTTGATTTTGCTTATAAACAGGTCACAAGGAAGTGCTGCATGAAGGTAAGCCTTCTGCATAAGGATCATAGAACCACTAAACGGTTTAGGTTGGAAAGGTCCTTTAGAAGTCACCCAGTCCAATCCCCCTTCAGCAAGCAGGGACATCTTCAACTAGATCAGGTTGCTCACAGCCCTGTCCAGCCTGGCCTTGAATGTTTCCAGGGATGAAGCATCTACCACTTCCCTGGGCAACCCATTCCAGAGTTTCACCGCCCTTACTGTTGACAATTTCTTCCTTAGATAGAGTCTAAAACTACCTTCTTTCAGTTTAACACTGTTACCTCTTGACCTGGTACAACAGCCCCTGCTAGAAAGTGTCTCCCCATCTTTTTTATAAGCCTCCTTTAAGTACTATAAGGCCATAATTAGGTCTCCCCAGAGCCTTCCGTTCTTCAGGCTGAACAATCCCAACTCTCTCAGACTTTCTTCACAGGAGAGATGTTCATCCCTCTGCTCATTTTCATGGCCCTCCTCTAGACCCATTCCAACACAATCCATTCCGTTAAATCCATTTCATTCATTTCATTTATTCATTTCTATCAACTGTAAAACAAAATTTAAAATAAATATGAGTTACGAAATGGAAAAGAAGAGCAGTCTGCCATGACAAAAAATTGAAGAATTTGACATAAGAGCGAAATAAGTATAAATGCCAGGCAAGAGGTCATGCTAACAAACAGCTTTGAGACAAGTTTGAACTAGTCATTAAAAATTGATGAGCTAAGACACAGCTGGTTCCATGGGCTTGCATGCAGAGCCACCTATGTAAAGCTGTGGCAAACTCACTTGCCCAGAAACAAAGGATGCGCTCAATGCCTGCATGTATATGAGACAGTAGCTCACCAAGATTCCTGCAACTGTAACTAGCACTAGGGAAATCAGCTTTAAGAAACCATCTGCGAAACACTGCTGTACCAGCATGACAAACCCTAACATCCCTTCCTTCTAGAGGGATGAGGAAAACAACCCAATAAACTCACCCTCCACAGCTGTGGTGTGCCCAAGGCAGGAACTTTACACTTTCCCTTTTCTTTGCCCCCCATGAAGCTCAGCAAAACAATTAAAAACAACCCTGAGCAGGCTGCTTGAGTATGTCAGATGGGTAAAATACATCCTGATAAACGCATTGGAGTGTGGTCGTGATGATAAAAAAACAACCCACACACAACAAGCACACAAAACAGCCAACTCTGTAATAGTCTTACAGGTAAAATATCACACTGAAAGACCTGGCTACTAACTCAACAGCCTCTGCTGGAAATATATGATGGCCATAATAACACTTAGAATGGACAGAATCATGCTGAAAAGGAAGGTAAAAAGCCAGTGGCTATTTCCAGTCTGCCTGAGAAAAAGCACACAACACAACTCCAGCTGTTTAAATTCAGCACCACATCCTTTGTGCTGCCTGATGCAATACCTTATATAAAAACAGCACTGCAATACAAGGAACAGCCCCCCAGGCAGGGCAGACAGAAGAGCTAAAACACTGCAACAAACAGCACATGCCCCTCATTAGTGCTGCTGGGACTGTGGAGAGCAGCCTGTGACAGCAGCCTCCATGCCTGCAACACACTGGAGAGTTAGGATTATTTGAACAAGTGCCTTTTCCTCTCAGAGAAAATGCCAGCCAAAAGCTTTGGGAATGGAGGGAGGTTGAAGAGAAAAAGGGCAAATGCCTGAGGAGAACAGGAAGACCTTTGTGCACGCTCCCTGTCCTGGCAAAAACAAAGAAAAAACATCCAGCACACCACTACTCTTATTTGAAAAAGCTATATTCTGGGGTGATGAGGAGAGCTCATCTCCATTACAGGCAGCCAGAACCTGCAGGATCAATGTGCTCCATCACACATGACCTTTTCAGCTTTGTAAGCTCCTGGTGTCCAGGCATAGCAACTGGCAGAGGAAGATGCAGGGAGAGCCCAGCTAACGCAAGGATAGCTGGTGCCTGGAAGAAAATCCTGCCAATGCTTCTGGGAAAGCCAAAACCAGTAGACTGCCCCATGCAGGAAAGCAACTTGCTGCAGGTCCTTCCCGTTATGGGTGCACTGACAAACAGCAAGGAGAGTCTGATGAAGTTGTTCAGCTCAGGACTAGGAAACCGGATGGAAAGAAGCCTGTTGTGAGGGAGCGGTTCGGGGCTACAGCTGATTATTCACAGCACAGACCCCAGACAGCCAACAAGCTCCCCCTTGTTATGGAATCCATTGGCCTCATATACATAGCATTGAGAAGAGACACTGGATGCCCAGCTTTCTGAAGCAGACAAGGCTTCAGGCTTCCAGAATTACACTTGAAATTACATCACAAGAGCAGCCATATGGTGTTAGGTCACACATTAACTCTTCCTGTGTCCTAACATCGGCCATAAGCAGAGGCCACAGGGAAGTAAGAATAGGATAAAGATAGATGATGCTTCCCCTCATTCTTCCTCAACCTTTCAAATCCTGACCCGGTATTTAATAATACTCAGTGTTTTTTCTGTCTTCACAAGCAGACACTACTGTCTGGTTCCAGACCTGAAGGGCTGATATGAGTCTGGTCGTACCTAAGGGCTACCACCAACAGGAGCATCAGGTACTCTTACCAAGAGCAAATCTCTGCAGAAAGAGAGGAGACTGATTTGGGAAACCTTCCTGTGCCTTGCCAAGGACAGCAAGAAGAAAAAACTTCCCCTCCGTTTTATTCACTCTGATGCAGAACTGCCCACCAGGGGTGGCACAGGGTGGCACCTCTTTCCAGTTCACCCAACTCTTCTCCCCATTCCCGATCAGCCCTGAGAGAGCGGGAGGGGATGGTGAAAGCAGACACCATCTGCAGAGCTCTGCAAACAGCAGCCAATGGTGACAGACTGTGTCCCTGCACTTCAATGCAGCACCCCTCTCACAGCCAGGCTCTGAGCAGAGCACACAGATTAAAGGCTGTGCTGCTGACTACAGTCACAGTTATACCCATCACACCAAGAAGAGACCTCACTGAATGCCTCAGACATTTCAGCAGTTGATAAGGTACAATCCAGGGGACAAGGCAGTTAAACTATAAAGCTAATTTGGCTGAGAGCACAAGGTACTTGCTTTATCGTCAAAGGCAGCAAATACTTCCTTTGCTGTTTATCTGATGGTAGGTTCAACACACTGCAGATATAAATGAATTTCACAGACATAGCACCTAGAACAGGGAGACATCCAAAAGGAGAAATCTATATTATTTGTGAAACAGCATTTCATCCTGTATTTATAATCTGTTCTGTCCATACATCAGTCAGCAGAGTTCATCAATAAGCAGCTTTAGCTCCAAATTTCTGCAGCTTTTATACTTTTTTTTTTTTGTATTTACTTATGCTCACAATGGTCTCATAACAATAGAATTCCTTAGGGTAATGTGCTAGGGCTTAGGAAGAAGATCTCAAATCATTTTGCTTGTATTTGTTTGCCCACCCCACGTAACTGGCCTCCACTGTAACAACTGCCACCAGAGATTTTGCTGTCCTGGACCACTGCATGTACAGAAGAAGCAAACTCCACTCCTGCACAGCTTTCACTTTCTCAACCAATTAAAGGCCACCCATGTGCCATGCAGTTCACCTGCATCAACCTCCCACTCCTTGATCTGGAAAACTTCACATCCTAACCATAGACCTCTCACCTACAGTAGAGCAGGATGTAAACACAGTGAGTCAAGAACTTCTCAGACTTAAGAATTTAAAGAGGAATTCACACACAGAGAAGAAACCTAGAAAACTGCAGCCTAACTTGCAGAAACATTGCTAAATTCTCTATGACAAAACATTTGGTTGAGAGAAAAAAGCTTCCTGTGAATTCCCATCCTCTCATAAAATAGAAAACTGACTTCTTACCTTCTTACTTTCTAATTATTGTGCAGCTACAAAATACAGTCATGTCATCACTGTACAGGACACTAAATACAACAACATTTGTATTTATTTGGGTACAGTAGCACTAAATACAAGAAGAATCTATAATGACCAGTTTAGTCATCACCCCAGGAAAACAAACAGGCTTAAAACTGAACCAGAGGAAATTCAGATTTTGGACTCCAGAGTAAAAAACAGCACACACTGTTGTGCCAAATTAACAAAAAATAAAACCAGAGAGGCAAGGGAAATGCTCAGAGATCACTGCAAGGGCTGATCCCAAAAGTGCGTCACTAAGCCCATCATGAGGCAAGGAGAGACCAGATGGACCAACAGAAGATTTTCAATCAGATGGCCCCAAAAAATTATATAGTCCATGGTTTAAAACATACCAGAAGTGATGGAGATCATTTTGCTTTTATTCCCATCTGTCCCTGGCTCACTTAAAGAAGCTTCAGAAACTCTTTCCAAAGGGAAGTACTGCTGTTCCCAGGCATAAAGAATTCAGGTAATAAACTCTGTAAGCTTTCTGCTCACCTCCCCATGTGACTTTGAAATAAGGCAGAATTCTTGAAATAGAAACTTTACATACACAGCACCAAGAACTTGAGGTTATAACAGCGTTACAGCTAAAGCCAGTTGTGGCTGAAGTCCACACACTTAAGGTAAGCACTCTGAAGAGACAGAGGAAATAAGTATTGGTTATTGGCAACCATTTCTTTTCCAGATAAAATCATGGCTACGCTGATTTGCCTATAGCTTTTAGTGGCAGTACCGAGGCCCTTTTACACATTCCACTGCATATCAGACATTGCCAGCAGTACTCTTGCTATTAACCCTGCTAAACTGGACTGCCTCTGCTACTAACAGTCTCACACTAACACCCATAAACACATCAGGACTCTAACATATACACAACATAGCTTGTTTCTTACTGCAGACCACATAACCTGTTTCTCATCTTCGCTTCAGCATGCGGCCTCCCTTCCATAGACATTAGATGCTAACATTCAGTACAGAATATAAAAAGTTAATCCTCTGCTCTAAGAGCCAAGTTGCTGGAAGGGAGACTCAAAAGGAAAAAGACCAGAAAAGCAGCATCAGGTTCATCATCTTGTAAAGCTGTCTGCATCAACTCAAGCTGGGTTAGACAGGGAGCAATCAGCTTTTTCTCTTATGTCCTCAAAGTCCCCTACCATAAGGGATGCAGCCCGTAATCAGTTCTCATGCGAGTTGGATATTTGTTGAAGGAGAGCACTGATGTCATGAAAAGGAATTCTATTTTGCCATTCTGAGGGAGACAACCATCATTAAAGGTGAACAGACATCAAACAATACATCCAACAAGGGTTTCCTCTTGATTTTTAAAGGATTTGTGTTTCTCTTTCCCATCTCCTGCATTCTGAATGCCTTTTTCTGCAGCAGTTACTCTGACCAGGCTATTTGCAGCGCTACATGATCCATTCCTCCAGCTTTACTGTCCTACTTCCTTGCAGACTGAGCTCCCTGACCTGTGACTGAGCCTTCCACTGTGATCAGCTTCATCAGGGCTCCCTCCGCCTCGCTGTCTAATGAGCTTAGAACAATTCTGAACGCCTTGTCATGGTTTCACTTTAATAGATTATTTTTCCTCAGTTCAGGTAGGCAGGGGCAGCAGCACCAGAGCCACCCTTCAGATGCCACGGCTGAGCTGCACACTTCAGAAGCAAGGGCTGGGGTGTTTCCCCATCTCCTTCCATTCTTATGGTTCCCTCCTGACATTTTGGAGTTCAGAGAGCTCCATATCCATGCAAGAGAAATAATCTCTCACTTGGCCAGCTGAAGGCTCCTAATGAGAACAACAAATTAACAGTAATGGGTTACAAGTAAACTGGGTTTTCCTCATCTGCAGCCACACTCTGCCCCCAAGGGACAAGTTTTATAAATACAGTGGTGTTGTTATTCAGATGTTCCCCTGGAATCTAGATTCTCACCTCTTTATCAGTGGCAGGTAGCGTTGTCAAAGGAAACGTTAAAGAACCATCATGATAATCCATGGAGCAAAGGGCAGACCTGGAAGGCTCGAGATCATCAAGCCATTTGCATTTCTGCTGCAAACAGCTTGCCCTGCAGCTGCAAAGCAGGCCTGACGTAATCCCTAAGTTTCCTATTCATCTTCATAAAATTCTCATTTTACACAGCAACAGTGTAAAGCCAGTTAAACACAAGAATGATTTTATAGGTTTCCAGAGAACTGATGTCATTTGGGAACACTGTACTCATTTTACGCATTATGTTTGAAAAAGACAAACAAATCACAAAGAAACACAGTGAGTGCTTTATGAGTTCATAAATCTAAGTCTACAGATATGCAAGGGCAAAAATTTGAATCTTTAAGCATCATAATTTATGCACACAAAAGGACTAATTTTAACTTTACAGTATTTAGAATATGAGCAAAACATGCTGCAGCAGAAGCAGATATATGAGGCACTGAAATAGCACTAACTAAAAACATTTTATTAGTTGCTCCATTGCACATATTCAAAGGTAATGGTCTAACCATGTAACAGAGCGCATCAATAGCAGAGATGCTAGGGGAACAGACACACAGCACATGTGCAGTGCCTAACACATGCTCTAGTTTAGCTGATCATCCTGTAAGTTTTCCTTTTTTCTTCCCCCTTTTCTTCTCCATCAAGAAGGATCAGGAAGAACAAATGCACAAGAAAGGGTCCTGATTTGCAGCCGGTGGAATGCAATGTTATATTCTTTGTTCTACATTCCTCTGCTGCCTGTCAACACAGGTGCTGCTCAAATGTATAATGGCAGCAGTTAATCAGCATTCATGCGCAGCCAGGAATCATGCAAGTCTACAGAGCAGCAAAGCTAATGTGCTTTAAAGAAAAAAAGGAGTAAAACCTGGACACAATTTTGGGCTTTTTTTAACCCAAATTTTATCCTTGTATCTCAGCTACATCTGTCTGTTCTGCAGCAAAGCATCTCCATGTGCCAGCAGCTGAAAGCTGTATCAGCCGTGCTTCAGTGGGGCAGAAAAGTACCTTCTGTTTAAAGAAATAGGACACAAGAGTAATCTTAACAGGCAAAATTTAACACAA
Organism: Pezoporus occidentalis; assembly: GCF_034315485.1. Classification (NCBI taxonomy): domain Eukaryota; kingdom Metazoa; phylum Chordata; class Aves; order Psittaciformes; family Psittacidae; genus Pezoporus; species Pezoporus occidentalis. Next base: position 23,871 of record NW_026915876.1, read on the forward strand.
CATTGCCCACCAGCTTCTGGGGTGATGTGTATGATTATGTACTTGGAAATGCACTGAATTATGGTAAAGGCTCAGGTGTTACAGGCACTTGAGACATGGCCATATAACATGATTCCCCATACACATGTGCCTGCACACCCATACACACTGGTAGAAGGCACCACCACTGGTTTAGTGTCAGTTTACAGGAGATTCATGCTATGGCCGGAGCATAGGGCACTCTGTGACAAACAGGCAGACCCCTGGTTAAACGGAGCAAAAGCACATAGCTAGCATGAAGATGTAATAGCCATGGGAAGTTCTCAGTGCGTCAGGATGCTCAGGTACTCTCCGCTGACTCCGATTTAAATTCTAACCCAGTTTCAAACTTGAAGACACTGAGAACACAGAAAACATGCTCAAGGCCTCAACCAGGCACCAGAAAAAGCCATCAACCCTGTACATCCCTCACCTTAGCCTTTGCCCCAAGCCCATTTTGCTTTTCACAAATGATAATACTGCCTCATAAGCTTACTTGGAGAGGTCACAAATAAGTCATGTGCAGTCACAGAATCCATCAATCAGAAGCCATCCTTATCCAGCATGGACCTGGACTCAGCAACCCCCTCTACCCAGACATTGTGTGTCTACCCAGGTCTTGTGGGTCTGAACTGAGCTCCACCAAAACACATGGAAGCATTCTTTCTATGGATCAACAACCTGAAGCCCAAGGTGTTTTCACAAGCAAGTATTACATCCATTTTGTAAATAAGCACAGTAAGATGTGATTCCATACTAATCTCTCATCTCAATGGTATCTCAAGTAGCACTTTCAGCCCTTACTCCCAGCTGCTTGCCCAGATTTTCCAGCACAATAAAGTACAAGTGCAAAGTCAATTTTAAGTAAAGCAAAACACAGGGTAGACACATGGCTGCCCTTAGCTGGGACCAATTAGCAAAGGCCCACTAGCTCCATAATGATCAAGGCTGTGCCACAACTGGTAACCCTCCCTCTAAATAGAAGAACATAGTTATGATCTGGATAGTTCCAGCTGTTTCCCTCCTATTGCCCAATCTTCCATCTGTCTCCCACACAGACACCCACATTGCTACTATTTTTGCTCAGTTTTAAGAGGTCATTCACATTTTCGTTTCTATTACTTTCATTGCAATGCCTGATTAACAGTAGACAGTAATAGTAGCTTTTATAGGAGAAAGCTTTCCATCAGCAGATCACCAAGCTTCAAATGGCAACCTGCATCACCCTGTTTAGAGATGAGTAAACATCCAGGAGAATAAAGTGACTCATGCACCATCCAGCAAACTAATAGCAAGGCTAGATATAGAACCTGGTATTCCCAGTGCCTCACGTACCATGTTCTGAGGCTGCTCTCTCAGTGAAGTAGCAGCTTGCTTACTGTTCTCACAAATTAGACTATCATCGGGATGCAATAAAGAGCTTTTTCTACAATTCAAAGCTGTTCCAGGCACTGCTGTTGTGTGCTCTGGCCCAGGCCTTCAAAGAAGTTTGAAACAGAAATGCATATAGGAAGTTTAAGAGATAGTTTAGGACTGGAAACAAGGATATAATATGGTGCAAATACTCAAACTACAGTTGGAATCTTAAGTCTAAAAGAAAAAAAAAAATCAAAAAAATAAGCTTAATGTGAAAGAAAACATACTCATATATTACAAATACCAACATATACAGTTATAAACGCAATGTATTTTTGCATTTATCCAGTGAAGTAGGGCATCAAATATTAACGAGTGCTCTTACTATTTCAAGTGCAATCTCACTTTCAGGAACAACATGTTATATGGGAGCTTTGTGCAGCACATTCAAAATCATTGTAGTCAAAATAAATTACATGTTTGGATTCAATTATCAGTCCCTGATGAGTCACAGCCCCCAGGTGGCATTTATTTAGGGGAAAAACATATATACATAATCTTGCAAGTCTCCAGCACCAAAAAGAACATTCAAAGGGAGGGTGAATTCAAGCATTTGCAAAAAAATGAGAGGTACCTTAACCAGCAGGTTCAACCTCCCAGCTGCTGGAAAAAATACATATTGCTTGTCTCAGGCATCCTTCAATCTGACCTGCAAAGCAAGCAAATTTACAGTAACATCCAGTACGTTACTGAGGCCCACAGGCTGTGAGTCAGTCTCCTTTATTTTCATTTCCCATGCACTTATGGGCAAAAGTCTTAGCCACATCAAGGTCATTCAATACCAACACCATCAAATTAAGCTTTCCTCTAAAATGAGGCCTCATTATCAAGACTAATTAAAGGATGACAAAACCTTCCAAATTGTTCCAATCCTCCGCAAAGGCTTATTCAAGACCAGAGCATTCCTTAGAAAATAAGTTGATTATTAAAAGCTATTTTAGTCTCTGTGTTAAAGGTCTCATGACTACCAACACTAGAACTGTTTAAATTGCTACAATACATCATTTCTCTATTTGCACTTTCATCACATGCTTTTTATTGATCATCTGGACTCACCAGCTCCCCTGTCTGTCAATTATCCATCAATGTTTGGAAACCACAGTATACAGCGAAAAGGCATGATGCAATACTCCCTTTTATCCCAAGAACACTGGTTCCACAGGGGCAGACTGTACCACTTACAGGACCTTATTCCTGACATTAGCATTTTATATTTCCAGTTCACATATGATGTCAAAACTTGAGTAGTTCTCAGTGCTAGAGCAAAAACAAACTCATTTCTTAGTGGCTCATACAGTTAGTATTACCTACACAGCATCAGACACATAAGCAATACTTTGTGAACTCATCCAGGAACTGAATCTCAGTTCCAAAGTGCCTGATAAAGTTAGCAGAGTGGCACAGATAATGGAAAGAATATAAAAAGGCTTGCACTCCTCTCCAGAGAGACCTCTATGGGTCTTCAACCTCGGGAAGAAGCTTCTGATATCTATTTGCAGACTCTATGTGGAATAGAAACTGTTCCCATTTCTCCTCTTACATCTATTGCTCCACATAAAGAAACGTCTCCCACGAGCTTCTCCTTCTCTGAATCTCCCTTCCACCCATTACAGGCAACACAGAGATCTCAACTGTGTGCTTGAAAGGAGATGGAGAGCCCCAGACTGTAAAATCATTTTCAAGATGCAAAGGTCAAAGAAACTGCAATACTTAGCTAAGCACTGTTTACGAGTTTCTTCATTTTCAGAGCAAGAACAGATTATCTAAGTGAAAAATTTCTTCTGGTACCATTGCAATTAACAAAGCACCTAAAAATCTTTCACCTGAACACTGCAAATGAGAACAACCAGCTCCCTCCTAGCTTAGCCATCTCAGTCTTTGCCACGAGACCCATGCCTCAGAGAAGCTTTGTCTCCACCTCCTCCCAGAGCTGTGCTCACCCCTCTGAGCTGCCCCATCACTAGCTTTACCCTTGCAGCAAACTCAGTCCCCAGGCTGCTGCCATCAGTTGTCTCGGTTTGATTTAATTAGCCCTGCTGTATATATCCCCAGGCCTGAAACAGTAACTTCCTTCCGTTTTGTTTCCACCATCTCATGTAGGGTAAATGGTGGAAACGGCTTCATCCATTCATGCTGAAGCAGGAAGGTCTATCACATCCATCTGCTTTAACCAGGTCTTTGAGAAGCGGCTACCATTAAGGCCTTCTTCCCGCAGACCAGATGTTATTGCCAGCAGGACTATTGCTTCTTATTGCTGCTCAGCATGAAACACAGGTGAAGCATCCACACAGCTCACAAGAGTGCTTCCATGCTATGCACACAGAAAAGCTGAAAGCAGCTGAAAATCCTGCAAGACAACCAATAATAAAAGGTTCCATGCTGCATTTCTCAGGCCCATGCCAAGGGGGATGGATGTGGTCTGCTCTCCATAATTTGATGCTTCTACTGCCTGATCAAGAACACAGTGATAAATCAAATACATACTGGAAATTACAGTTTCCACAAGAAATTGCATGAACAGAGTATTAGCAGTGGGGGTTTTAAGTACTAAACCTGCCAGGGAGCAGGGAAAAAAAGCTGGAGAAAGGACTCTAACCCAGAGGAGCAGGTACAATGATACTTAAGAACAGCATGCCCAGACCTTTCGAAGGCACATAGACTGTGGTGATTATTTGGAAAAAGGTGCAAAGCTTCTAAAAAGACGATTCACCCACACACACACTTCTTTTTCCTTGAGGGGATGTGGTTCCAAGAAAGAAAAGGGACTTCTTTGGGCTCTGAAGACTGGGGGAAAACCCATCTAACACTGGCCCACCTTCTAGCATGTGGAAATTAAACCCAGAATACTTCTTGCACAATGTTTGTTGCTGGAGCAGGCTCCTTCACTTCATCATTTTCTTCTGCTCTGCTGGGTCCATCCCTGGGCTTTAATTCTTTTGATGAACTTCTGTCACTTTGCCTGACACTGACCTGTCTTGACCCTTGGAGATAAATATCCCAGAGTGGAAAAATATAAAGAAGAAAGAAAGGATAGCAATGGATTGTCACTGTAAAAAGTATTTACCCCATTCCCCATGCTCTATATCAAAAAGTCACTCAAAATCCAAGCCATCAATCATTTCTCTATTACTGCAAAACATATTATAATCCATTTGTATACTTTGCCAATTTTAAGATTAAAATTACACTGTCAAGACATTTTTATAGCTTTTAATTTTTTCTCTTTTATTTTTTTTCCTCATATTTTAATGTCCTCTCACTGGGCTTCAAAAGCCAATGTCTTTCCCTATTGATTCTGTTCTTTCCCTTTAGCAAACACTGATTCCCTCCCATCCCAGCCCGAGTTATGAATAAATCAAAAATGAACACACCTGTTCTGTTTCATGACACCAGTTTCTCAGTATCAGCTGTGGCCCCCCTCTAAATTTCATCATTCATGACTCAGCACTACAAAAGGTCAAACAAACTAGAGCCGTTCTTCTGTTATCCACCAGTTTGCCACCACTAATGTCCTACCCTTGTTAAACAGCTTGCTCTCTGGTTACATAGGGATCTGCAGTACTTTGACATTGTAGGGATATAGCTAACAAATGAGGAAGGTGATTAAATTGTCCAGGTATTTCTGAAGACTGAGAAGGCAGCAGAAGCTCAAGACAAAGGAAAAAAAAGCAAGGTGTTGTGTTGTCATCAATTGAATGCAATCTTTTGGACACCTGAGGAATCCAAGAAGATAAGACTTGGAAGAAAAGGAGTGAGAAAACAAAGCAGACATTAATGACAAGCAAGAAAGGCAGGAGCTGGGCAAGGATTTTATAGCACTGATTTCTGGAGTTGAGGGCGTATTGCAGCACTTGGATGCCCAAATCTCTCCACAGTTCTAGGTATACAGGGGAGACTGACTCCATATAATTCCAGGTTAAAGTTAAAGCCCACAGAGGTCACAGGATGTATCCAATCAGTCACTTTTAAATGCAGGGATGAACTTATCTGATACAGCCTCAAACAACAGCCAGAATCATGTTAGAAATGCCACAGAGACTATCTCCTGTCTCCCTCAAACTGCCTGTGGCTTGGTTCAGTATGGGAAACAGATCATATCCATCTGTAATTATCTGTATGTGTGTAAAGAATACTGTACTCACCTGGGTAAACACAAAACCAGTGACAATTCAGGGCAAAAAAAAACACATTTAGAAAGGGGTTTCACTGGTCACTGCACTAAAGAATTTCTTTTGAATAAATATGGTATCAGACTGCCAAAGCACATCTGCAATGGAGCCCAGAATCCCTTCAGAATATATTAGACAGGCAACCCAAGACATTTATGTAACACTTCACACCATCTTGAGGTAAATACTCAAAGCCAATACTGATGCTTTTCATATGATGAACAGGAAAAAAAAACCCAACACACAAACTGCTGAAGGGAATAAAACCAGCTCCAGCATCACTGGTCCCTAACCTGCCTGCTTCAAGGAAGACACACTAGCCCATTTTGTGCTGCACTTCACCTCTCCCTGGGATTTCAGGGCATTTCACTCCCTGAGGCAGCTGGGATTTTGAGGTGGTTTACATCAGTATTTTTAGATGTTATGTTTATTTCTTGGCTGCTCTTTCACCAAACCCAATATGCATTTCATCACCTACAGCAGCTCAGCTAGCAAATTCGTCACAAAAGTAACTGCCAACAGGTATCACTGAGAAGCCAAGGAAGAAAACAAAGGTATGCAGAAAATGGGCTTGAAGTACAAAATATTAAACAAATATGCTTCAGACTAGTGGGGAAAAAAAAGCCAATTAAACATTAGTTTAGACACCGAGGATAAACAGTGTTTAATTTATGCCCCAATATTTCAGAAAATCAAAGATCTTCCTCACAGGACAATACAGCAGGTTTTATAAATGTCAGTCCATGGGACAGAGTTCTACTTCCTTTTGACAAAGTCCACTGCCTTTCTAACCACCTTTCAACTTCACAGCAAGCACACCCTGAAATCTGGGTGGTTGCACTGTGAGTGGAAATGCTGAAATTAAAGGACTGCACAAGGAATAGGGACACTCAAGCAGAAGCTTGGGCATATGAGCAGAGCAGCCATGGTGAAAGGTAACAGCATAGCCCAAGATGAGTTGAGTCAGGGCAGACTCTAACCTCAAGTCCCCCAGCACACACACTCTGCAAGAAGTCCCTGCTTTGGAATTGCTCTGCATTGGCTGCAAAGACGACACAGTTTACCTCTAAATTATGCCAGGTTGGTTTGAAACTTTATGTGAAAGCAAAGTCTTTGTTTCTTTTTCTGCCTCTCTGCCACAGTCACATACAAACTTATTTGTTGATGGCAATCCACTTGGACAGAGGTCTTCAAGGTTACTGAATCCCTCAAATTTCATGAAAGACAATCTGGTAGAGATAAAAATGTGTTATAGTGAACAGAGAGAGTAAGAAACAAGTGTGAGTTCAGCCCTTATTAATCATCAAGAAACCTTCCTGGGAAAGACTAGTTTTGAGTGTCTTAGTTGCAGACAAATTGTCTCTCAAACTTTGCAGTTCTTATATACGAGAGATTCCATTCCTTATTCATGTTATTTTATGTTGCTACGAACCCTCCAGAGCACACTCTTAGTTATAAACTCAGCTGAAGCTCTTCCCATATTCTGTCTCCCCAGCTCATTCACAACGTTTTGTAAATTCTCTGATGTCTTATAAACTCTACCTCACTACTGTAGCTTTAGAATAATTTGGTTAAAAACGCAATCAACCATGAGACACAAAGCCATAGGAAATGAGTTTTCATTAGTTCTGCTAGTCACAAAAGTACTTGTTTATTAGTACAGAAACAGCTGGAATATATTTGGTTTCTGCACACTGCTTCCCAAATTTTAGTCTCAAATCCAAGAACAGCTGGGACATAAGATTACTGACAGTTGCCTGTAACATTCTTAAAAAAAAAAAGAATAGTATTAAAAGATAAAGCCCCAATCTGTCGGGGAAGAGCACACTAGGGTAAGGCAAGAAATCTGCCAAAAAGGAGGCTGTATTTCTGCAATCTTTACTGGCTATCTAGAAAAAGAAATAGACATGTTAATGAAAGCAGGCAGGTGATGAGAGCCAGGGGCATGCTGTCAACAACAGAAAATTCCAGAGTCTAACAGCAGAACAAGCAAAATGCTGTGGGTGTCCCTCAAGTTATCACTCACATCTTACAAGTGAGCTCCCTTTAACCTGGCTCTCCACAATGTGGAGCTTTGCATGCAAGACTACCAGTCTGTACACTGCTACTGTATCTGAAGCAGTCTGTTGTACAATACAGCATAATACAATGAGACAAAAGAGCTTTCCCACTCCCTTCTATAAGCCTGATGCACCAGCAATTTAACCAGGGCAGAGGGCAAACAGTGGCAAAATTTTATTACCAGACAGTCAAAAATTGGCTCTGCAAGAACGAGCAAAGTCAATAAAGAAAATAGCTCATCAAGGGCTAGAGACAGCCTGCATGACCGAATAGTCTCTTTAGAGAGGAGGATGATCCACTGCAAAGCCTCTAGTTGGGACTTGCTTAATGCCCTGCTCCAACACAGATCTCTGCAAGGCACTGAACCTCATGGCAGCACATAGTTTTGCATTAGATGCAGACATCTAACTCCCTTTGTAGTCAATTAAATGAAGGAGTTGAGTACTTCACAAGTTCTCCCCATATTCAGATCATTAACTGGGGTCAGGTAATAAGAGACTGCAGAAAGGACTAAGATATTAGACTGACAGCAATAGATGGATGGGGCTCTGAGGTTTGGTGGAAGTGCTTTCCTAGCTTCTCTAGCAACACAGACACAAAGCAAACAGCGGGAGAACCTCTGGAGCAGATAAGGTAGAATCACCTGAACTTAAACATTTTTTCTAGGCTTTTGCTTTTTTATTCTTCTAAGTACAAGCTACTATTTATCTTCGTCAACAGAAGCTGGTAGCCATAGTACTTAAGCAGTGAGGCTGTTATCTGTATTGTTCTCTGAGCAACAGCATTGTATTTGTCTGCCAAAATAGTAGACTAATGAGTAATTTTTACAGGACTATCCTACAGGAGGGAAGAAGTAGGGAAAGGAAATTCCTTGGATGACAAACATCTACAGCTGTCCTAAAAACCTGGACAGCCTTGAGTCTATAGAGTCCCAGCATCCTGTATCTACAAATGAACTTTCTATTCCTGTACCGCATGAGACAGAGGAAACTATTTCTCCCCTTTTACAGATGAGAAATGAAGCAGTGACTTATTCCTAGAAGAACTTGTAAGAGCTCATACCTGAAATGCATTTTGCTGCAGGGCAGCCTGGCAGGACTATGAAAAGCAGAGGAAAAAAAATAAAGCCATCACTCTGAAAAATCCACTGAGCTCACAAGAGTGGCATGGAATGGCATGGCAAGCCTGGGGGCAGCAGGCAGAACAAGGCAGACCTGAAAACAGAAGAACTAGGAGGGGCAGTGGTTGGGACTGGAGGCAGCTAAAACTTACAGATCCAGATTTTTGGACTTCTGCAGAACAGCAGCACTGGTTTTGCACAGAACTCAACGCACCTCCTGCTCTGTCCTCTACAACCTACAGAAAATAGGATTGCCCAAGTATTTCTATCACCGAATTATTCCTTCCACTACTAGTCACAGCCCTTGCCTCACCAGGAGTTCAAGCATCAGAAATTAAGGCTAGAATCCTCTCTCATGCATTTAGCTTGTCTTAAAACAGGAAAAGTATTCTGGACAGCAAAGCAGAGACTCCTTTTACTATCAATAAATCACATACCCTCCTTTTGGGCAATAATAAATACCTGCAGTTATGACTGCCTGAACTACTTTTGTAGCTTATGCCCAGACCTTTATCCTTACTGAACAGAAGACATGATACCTATACAGCCACTCTAATGAAGTTAAAGCATGATAAATACAAGGGATCTGCTTAACATACACAGAGTTTGCAGGTGGTCTGAGCAGTGGGAATCACGCAAGCCAAAGCATCAGACCTTGAAGATAACCGAGTGGCTGAAAGTCACCAAAGCCTGGTGGCTGCAGGCTGGGATGTAACTGCTACCTGCATCTGCCTCCCTTGCTGCCTCAAACACATCGCTCTCACCTTCCAGATCCAAGTTACACAGAGGAAAGCAAAGTTACCAAATAAAAAGCAGTCTGTCAGAGTGTGCTGCCTCTGGTTTGGTTCAATGTTTTCCTGTCTTCTCCTCCTTCCCCACTTCAGAGAAGACCAACAAGATTGCAGTTAAATTCTGTGTCTTTCAGACAAAGAGGAAACTTAATTGCAGTCTTCAGGAGACTGAATTTCTATTGAATGAGATAATGAAGCATAACCAATTGCATTTTGGTGCCAGGGCTCTGAAGGCAATTTGCTAAGAAGCAGAGGTGTGGAGCAATCTCCCCAGTGGAGTGATTCACTGAAACACAGCAGCTGGCAAAGACAATCAGCCTCAGATAGAAGAGTTTCATAGATGACAGGAAGAAGAGCTTGTAAAAGGCTCCAGCTTAGGTAAACTGGGACAGACATACCAACACTGAACAGCTAATTAATAACAATTATTACTAGAATTAGCAATATACATATAGGTTCTTTCTTATAAATGCTGAAGCAAAAATATTTGCTGTTAACATAATAAAAGCACCAAATTAGTCATGCAGTCTCTAAGTAACCCCTGCTGTCAGCAGTGCCTGGATTCAACAAAGATGCTGCTCCACACTGAAATGTCTAACTCCAGCTCTGAATAAATGGATTCTTACAATGCTTATTAAATCACTACACAATAACTAGTGCTATGTCACAGGAAGCCTCGCTTTCTACTGCTAGAAAAAAAAAAAAAAACAAACCCAAGCTCAACAGCTTTATTTTTCAGTGTATTTTTGGAATGTGCTTCTATGAGCTTAAATGATGGTGTCGAGTCATAAGCTCTGGGATTCATCTATTCAATAGCCTATGCTCAGGTACCTGGAATGCAAAAGGCTGGGAAAGAGAGATATGAGCCTTTGGTTCTTTACCAGCTCAGTATGTCCTACATTCCACCAAGTATTTCCTTCTTCCAAAAGGAATTTACACAATAACTTAAGCAATCTATAGAGGTACCTCTTTATCTTATGTACTGCTGCACAAACACCTGACATACTGGAAAATCCAAGCTGCACTCTGCAAAGATATATCTGATCTCCCACAGGAAACCAATTCTTTTATCACTGGTGAAGGAAATACAGTTCTTTGTGCAGAGTCAGCTCCAAGTTGTGAGAATTCAGCAGCTCTGTCACTCAGGATCACATGCTCACTTAAAGAACAGATGAGCCAAGTGTTTGGAAACAAAATCAAGGTCTGAACCAGCACTGAAATTTCTACAAGCTTGTAAAGAACCAGTCAACCGACCACCTAACTGACATGACTGTCATTCAAGAATACCCACCACATTTAGGTTCACCTGAACACCTCCCACCCACCCTCTAAGAACCAAAAATTCATTGGCTGAAATTAGAATTGACTACAGGGAAAAAAGAAATAAATCACATCCTTGTAGATAACTGTCCATAGAGCTGGGTCACACACCCCTCTCAGAGTGGGAATAGGATCAGAAAGGAAGATCTGACTGCATTTTCTGCCCCTCTCTAATGACCTTTTTCAGATGCTTGCACAAGACAGAATTTAACAGAGCAAAGTCTGTCAGGAACTTCTTAGACTGACATGATCTGGAGATTTAAATTAGGGAAGAAATTGTACAGCCTTATAGTCTCAGCTGTGAGACCTCAAACATAACATCCATCATTCAATGAGGATGCCTATAAAATGGAATCTCGGTGAATGTCAGGAAGAAAGGGCTTAGGGTTTGTAGCAAAAGTCAAGTAAACAGTTCCCATCTTGACCGAGATAGCAGTCACAGGACTGTGTCTAAACATGTGCCTTAAGACAAAACACATGAAACACAATACTCTGTTACTCTAACTTCACGGTTCTAATAGGCAAGAGGATTTGAATCAACACTCCTAGATACCAGTAACTCTGGATTAAAATGTACAGCAGTTCACACTTCATTCCTAACCAACAGCTAAATCAACACCTTAAACCAAGAACTGCATATCTCAATGGATAATTGATAACAGATAATAATGGATAATAATAAAATATATTATAATTATAATAATTATAATATCATAATATAATGGATAATAATGCGTAATCTCCTGGATTCTGGAGCGTTTGTTGCAGATTTTGGCTGGTTTTGCTGTACAGATTTAGTACAGAGTAGCTACACAAAGCAAGAGATGGATAAAGACCATGCAGTGCTGTCATTAGCAAGTTCCCAAGCAATTCAGCTCCTCTGCTCTGCAGACAGTGCTGTTTTCAAGAGAGACCAGTGTTTCTGGACAGAATTATTTGATATGTCACAAAGTGTCAGGCATTTTATTTAATGAATTAGAAAAACAGAACTTGCCATCACTCATACTTTGCACACTACAAAACTGCCATCACAGACTGTGCAATGCCATGTGCCTGCAGTAACATTTGTGGAGGATAGATACGTGCCAAATTCCAGTGTCATGGGTGAAAAGTGACATTAACAAGGATTGAGGGTTTGTATCTTTGCATCCATGCCCCATCCACAAACAGTGCAAATACTTAACATGCCTTGGCAGTTTACCTTTGCCCTGAAAGTGGTCATGGGCCAAAGTAAGCTTTTACAGCCCCTCTAGCGCTGATATAAGCGTGCTTCCACTGAAATCAGTGGGAATTTCTTCACTAAGCTAATGAGAGGAGACCCTGGCCAACACCAGTCCCATCTGTACCGAGCATAATCTATCATTCTAACAAAGAAAATTCATTCATACACAAACCAAATGAATATTCAGCACAGCTATACATGATACTGAGTCCAGTAGCATTATCAGCTAGATAACAGCTGTAAGCAGAGAAAACAGCATTCTTGCTGGTCTGTACTGAATCTGAAAAGGCAAATGGCACATTATTTATCACCAGCCTCTGAGCCACCCAGTCCCTTAGCAGATGCTTTTAAGTTTTTTCATTTCTCAGAGATTTCAGCTATTGTTTATCTCTCATCCCCATCTGCTAAAACACTCATCTGCTTCCCTCAGCTTTGACTGAGAATGTCACAACTTCTATTATCACTTCTCAGAGCCCATTTTATAATTGGATGGCTCGCTCCCCAGCATAATCATTTTACAGGGAACCAAAGCATGATTTCATCTGTCAGGTTCCTTAAAATATTTAAGGAATCTCCTGCATTCCCAGAGGGTCAAAAGTCTTACATTGTTGACTGCTGACAGTATTTGCAATAGGCAGAAGACTGGAGTATTTTTGCTTTATTCCATGTATTCTTTCCCTACGCATCCTCTTTTGGCCAGGTCCAGAGACAGGCTGCTGTGCTAAACGGAAATAAGACCTGTATGGAAGTATTTATGTTTCTTAATGGATTTGAAATGAAAAGCAACATGTACATGTTCACTTAATATTGCAAGTCTCCTTCAATGACCAGGTGCACCCTTCATTTTATCCTTCCAATCTGTTTGTAGATGCTATGTTTTCCAATGCATCAAAGTAATCAAGACAGAATCATCACATTAATAAAAGCCTAAATGATAACTTAAGATCACACAAGGCAAGCATCAAAAAAATGCATTAAAGCTGTAAACCTGCCCAAACCTATTACTCGTTTATCCTGGCAGTGAAATGAATATTACAGTTCACCAACAGTACTCAGGGGAGGAAAAAAATTCTGTCAGGCTGATTATTCCCTTTCTTCATTTTCAAATTTTTGGTATGTAAACAGCTTTTGAAAAGCAAAGTCAAATCTGTCCAAAGATCTCTACAAAATCTATTCTACAGGAGATGTCATGCAATACTTGTCAACTCTCACCATTTCACAGCCAATAACCGCTTCAGCAAGAAATTCTCTGTCATGCAACATCATCATTTCATCCTGGCTGAGTTCCCTTGCTGTCCTTATCTCCAGCTGCTGAACCTGCCTCACCTTTTCAGAATCTATTTCTATCAAATGCCAGGAAGATCGCAGGGATTGTCAGCTCCCACATGAGTGGGACACAGCTCTGCAGAGAGGCAGAGAGGACATGATTGTGGAAATACAAAAGGAAAATAGCTTTCTTCCAGAAGAAAAACCCACAAGAAAGCCTTCATATTAATGGGTAAATCAAAGAAAGGAATAGTTGTTTATGCAAGGTAACAATACACTCAGGGAATACTTTTGCTAATAGCACTGCAAGGAAGCTTTATGATGGCAAGTGTGCTGCAGCAAGACTGCATGTATACAGCACAGCCGAGGCCACACCAAACCTTTTTATTCCTCTTACAAGTGAATGTTAGTGGAAGAATGGGCAATACAGACTGAAAGAACCTAGTTAAGGGAAGAAGAAAAAAAGAACCAGCTCAGTGGTTTGTTTTTCTACATCACCCATCAGCAAAATGTGTTTTGTCCCCCTCAAGCCACACAATGCAACTTATGAGTGGCTGGGGGAGAATCAACCTTTGGACAAGCAAAGCTTTTGATGAAAACCCAAGAGCGTCGGGTTTTGGAGAAAGCCGACCCAAATCCTGGGCCAAAAGAAGTAACAGGCAGATGCATGGTGGACTCAACAGTGCTTTGCTAATGCAGGAGTCACTGATGCACTCTAAATGAGCAAGAGAAACTTCTCCTGACAGCTTTACTGTATGGCATGGACCAGCAAAACCTCCCTGTGTCATGCACACCGTTCCCTCACCTTGCAGATCCAGCACCATCAGCAGCAGGAACTCAGCTCTCTTCCAGCACATTCTAGCTCCATTCCTTTATATCTGAGCTAGGTATTCAAGAATGTTTAAACTGCTCTTGGATCCCACACAGACATGATGCCAGGAAGCTCTATCAGGAAAGAGTTTTTTGAAGTGTGTTCTGCTCAGTCATTAGGGGATTTCAAAGCTTTTGCTATTTAAACCAAAAAGTAGCAGTTTAATCCTCAACTTCTAAGCCTGGCAGCTTTACTTCCCAAGGAGAAAGATAGGACAGACCTCACCAAGGACACCATTCCTCAGGGAATCATTCAGTACGTGTACTAATATCTTTCCCAACAACTTTGCTGCCCTATTTTAGTAGCAGTTATTGTTACATTGATTTTCCATTCCTTTGTGTTTGTCTTCATGGGTTGCAGTTTTAATAACAATAACAAAAATAAGCAGATGGTCTGCCTATTCCAATTGTATTCTACTAAAATCCATCAGAATTTATGAATTTGTGAGCTGCTATTGGCTACAAAACATGGGGAGAAAACAGCAATATGCAACGTTAACTTTTCTCGTTCTAGAATACAGCAATTGCACTGCAAGTAAGCAAACAATTCCAGGGAAATATCTCCTGCATTAACAAGGAAGAGTCACTACCTTATTACTAACAGTCCCAAAGCATAATGTATGTTCATCTGTGCCAGAAACATTCAGTTGTTCTTTAATAACAAGAAGTCAGTCAGCTGCCCTTGCTTTTCTCCCTAATTATGAAAAATGTGGTCCTTCTAAATTTGAATTACAATAAAAGCACCGCCCAGGGCTGTTCAAATTCCTCTTCCTACACACGAATTGTCCTTGAACAAATGCAAAGTAGCCAATGCATCAACTTGTGAAAACTCTCCACAGGTAAGTACCAAGAGAACACTCTGCATGCGTCCTTGAGGCATACCATAACATTGCATTTCAATGAGAAATCGATGTTTGCAACCTTCACTGGTGAGGTAAAATAACACGTTTTAGTACATATTCTCCCCTGGTCACTGCCCCTTAATATCAACAGGAAACACTCACTACAAATATCCTACTAACATTTCACGCACTGTAAAGCATTGAATTTTTCCATACATGTTGCAGTGCATTAGGGGAACATCTGAAGACTGCAGCCAGTCTTATCACAGCCTGCTGTTGCAAAGTAACTTACAAAGTACAGACAGCTTCATACTGCTGCTGCTTTGCACTGAGCAGAGCTTCACATTGAGTATTTATCTGTACCACCACAAACCACAGCACTGGCCTGAAACACTGATGAGTTTTACATCCATGACTGAACATCATGGTCTTTTCTCCATCAAAAGCTAGAAGTAAGCTTTACACACATTTACTTCAAGGGAACTAAAGTTTACTCTAAATTCAAGCTAATTACACTTCACAGCATTTTCAGTCAGTGATTCTGAAGGCTCCCTAAAAGTCTCGGGCCTGATGCTAAAGTTACCTGCATAAAGAACCACACTAACACACAGGACAGTTCAAAGCAGGGAATACACCCTTGAAGCGATCATCCAGCAGGTCACCACAGCCACCACTGATATGCAGCTGTGTTTAGGATACAGAGGATGAAGAAGGGACAGAGACACACATGGCAAGCAATTGCCAACACAAAATTAAAAAATGAAGAATGTTGTATTTGTATTTAATTGCAGAGAGAAGTAATTTCATTATACACAAAGGATGAAGTTGTCTGTTCTTGTAAGACCCACTGTACCAGTTTAATAAGCCACAAGTGGGCAAAACCTCTTGCCACATGGCAGTTCCATCATCCTGTGCTCCCTTGCACAGTGGTAGGAAAACTATTCCAGGGGAATGTTCATCCCAAACTGATACACGATAGCTCAGGAAAGCATCCAGGGGATGTCCACTTGATATGGCATAGGTCCAAGAGGGCCAAAACCCATACAATGACATTCATGCACTGCTGAATCCCAGTTCTCCTGATTCCTACAAAAATACATTTGTTCAGCTTCTTGCTAGAATTTGTTAGTGCAGCTTCAGCACAGTACCTGCCTCAGCCACACGACTTGTGGTTGGCACGGAGCCCAGACAAGCTCCCATCCACCACAGGTTCCTCCCTCAGAGTACATATATCAGCACAGTCTGCACATCATAAAAACAATTTAAGTTCATGTTACTTTAGCTTCACCTCCTATTTCAGTGACCCAGTAGACATGCCCTGCTACACTGAAGAGGGGCTCATCTTCGTCTGCCTCATTCCTTCCATAAGGATTTTTCCCTCTGCAATGTGGCTGCAATATTCATCCCTGGCAGTCACATGAAGCTGCTCACTTCACCTACAAAAAAGTCTCCAGGCACAGTGGTAGGAAGAATGGATCATTTAGTCTCAATGCTATCATATAAGGAAAAAGAGGCGCCTGAAGAGCCATACCTTTCTGCAACAAGGTACTTACTCCTACAGGGGCTCAAATACAGGTGCTCAACTGGGATAACCCTGCTTTTTTGGCCAAATCACAGCCTAGGAGAATATAGCTTCAGGTACTCAAAGAAGTCTGGATTTTTGCTTGTGTTTGATTTTTGGCTCATTTCTGACATGGATTCATGCTCCCAGAAGCAGGTAATTTCACAAGTTCTCCTAGACAGTAAGTAAATACATTATGGTTCTGCATGAAGGAACTGCAATACATACTGGAAATCAGCGCCTGCATAATTCTGAGGGCAAGAACTTCAGGATGTAATTTTACCTCAATATCTTACGTATTTACATGCTCTCACTGGGTACCAATAAAAGTTTAACAGCATTCAGTTTGAATATAGCTCTGCTATGTATGTTTGATAAAAAGTGTGCTATTAAAGCAGCTTTGATCTATTCACTGCATGGCCTATCCCCATTTCCTATTTAGAGAACAAATAGTGAAGTCATAATCATAGAAAATTACAGTCAACAGATTTGAAAATACAACCAAACTGTGGGATGCCAGGCAAAAAGCCTGCAGCTGGCACAGGAAAACTCTAACTCAGAAAAGCCACTGGAGTTCCCCTTTGTTTTATTGACAGGGTAGCCAGGCCCCATGATGGTTTTGGCCTGTTGGAGCACAGAAAAGACCCTCGAAAGGGACCCCCAATTAAACAGCACTAGGGTTTCCATGCAGTAGAGAAGAAAAAGACCACGTCAAGCAATTGCGGAAGAGCAGCAGTGCCCAGGGTGTGACATGGGAGCACAGAGACCTTGCTGCCCAGCAGCTGTGCAAGACCAAAACCCAGAAACAGCAGCTTGAACAGCCCCCCATGCCCCTACAAACATCCTTCTGGGTGTAAGGCACATTACAACCCACTTTGCTATTACATAGGGAACACAAAGCTCAGCTTCCCTGTCTAGAGTTCTATGGAAGCAGCTGGGGTCAGTCATTTTTTCCAGGAAGCATTTGCCTGATCTATCTTTTACGTCAAGTCAGATTCAAAAGCTTTGTCTTCAGCTTCAAAGTCACTAAACAAACAGCATAAGATTATGTACACTTTATGCAGCTTACAAGAGACTATGTACCTGTCAGCCATCATTCACAGCAGATGTTAGCTTAGATGCAGTAGTGAGAATATCTCGGTGAAGGCTGAAATAATGAAAAGCAATCTCTGCAGTCATATATTGCCAGCAAATCAATGCACCGCTCAGGCTTAGGGAGAGAGACATCTCCATAATGAAAGGCAGTTCAATTTTGATGTTCACAGACTTTGAAACTAAGCCCACCTGATGAAATACCACCAGCAAGGCTATTAACCAGGCAAACCAAGCTTTGTGTTTGTTTCTTGGGCTTTGGGGGTATTTGTGGAGTTTTTTGTTGTTTTGGTTTGCTTCTAAGTCTAAAGTTAAATAAGGCCTGGAAATTGCTAATGGGTTTTACTATGATGAACTGAAGACTGATGCAAAGTCTTCCATGATTTCACTGCAACTGATACAAGAGCCATAGCACATTACTGGGTTACAGCCCAGTTTGTACAATCACACATAATATCTCACAAGTGCCATGACTTATACCATAGAATTTATCCATAAACCCCTGAAATAAAAGATTTTTCTGGTAAAGAAAAACATTACAGGTCAATATGTTCTTTAGAAACTTTGGTTATAAAAAATACATCATTTTCTTCCAAATGACAAATTGCCACCATCTTTCACATTCTTCTAATAAAAAACAACTGCTGTC
Source organism: Pezoporus occidentalis (assembly GCF_034315485.1). Classification (NCBI taxonomy): domain Eukaryota; kingdom Metazoa; phylum Chordata; class Aves; order Psittaciformes; family Psittacidae; genus Pezoporus; species Pezoporus occidentalis. Next base: position 42,268 of record NW_026915876.1, read on the forward strand.
ACCTCATAGGTTTTGCACTTAAGCCTTTGAAATCTCTCTGTTTGGCACCCTTTGAACACCAGGCAATTTTAAATGTCTCATCAACTAGGAAGTCCAGGTGGCAAAAGAAGGTTGATTGAAAACAGAGATTGAACTGTAACTCTGAACAGTTTATCCTGTGAAGGAGACAGAAGAACAAATTGCAATACAGCTCACACGAGTGAAGCTGTATAATTGCAAAATGCAATCTCTCTCCATGGATGAGAACAAACCTTCCCTATCAATATTTATAAGCTTGGTATTTCAGAATCTCATTAGAACATGTCCGATATCTCACAGGTTGTGTAGAAAATAAAAAATAATGTGATATTTGCCATGGCTTCCGACAAATGCCAGCTTCTTTTTAAACAAACACCATCCTGCATCCACTACCCTGTGCTCACTGAATGTTCCATCTGATGCTCTGCTTTAGGGAGTGTTTGTTGCTGTGTGTAGCAGAGCATGTCACAGTGAAGTTTATGCTTGGAAAAAGTCAAGCCTGCCTAACATATGTTGCTCTCCAACCTAGTAGAAATAAATATTTTAGTTACTTCCCCTCTTCTCCAGTCGGGCTGATGTTTTTCTTCAGTCTCTATCCACAGCCTTTCCCTCTGAGCCTCCTTCTCATTTACACAGTTTGGTGAAAGAAACAGACTTCCAAATAACTTTGTTTTGAACAAAAAGCTTGGTTGGAATTTCCAGACTTTTAGGGCAAGATCTCCAAAACCACCAATGAGACCTCAGAAGAAATCTTCAAATCCATAGTTGCCTCAGAGGCAGACAACAGATCCATGCATAGGAAGCGTGCACAGGTATACACATGCCTTTGCACATGCAAATCAACAAGGCAGGATCAAAACACTCTGCAGTATACACTTGTGTTAATTCAAATGCAAATTATAGATATATATACACACACACTTTTGGGGGAGTTCAAAGGGAGGGTGGGCTGCAGGGAGGTCACACAAAGGGCAGAAGCTCTTAGCAAGAAGGGACATTGCCTAATTCACAGTCCTAAGGCCACCCATGTTCAAGATCCATGTGATACTAGACATCCTTAGTACATAGGTTTAATCTGTACCAGGATGTCATCAGCAGCCTAAAGACTACAAGAATAACCAGTGGTAGCTCACCTGTGCTAGTTGCCAGCGCTGTCACAGGAAAGACAAATACTTATCTACCCCACAGGGGTGTTGTGAAGATTAACTAGAGCTAATGTTTGTACAACACTGTGAACACGTACAGTGCAATGTAAGTGCAAAGTATTATCATCTTTGTCATACTGAGGGAGTTTGAGTCTCCACAGAGGGGCCATTTCTGAGAGCTGTCACTGCCATGCCAGCACTGCTCATCCTGTACTTTCTGCCTTAATGCCTGACATGACAATGTGCATAAAGCAACAGTTGCAGATTTAATTGTTTAATAAGACTTATGTACATATTTGATGCTTCACATGTTGCTAGTTTTATGAGAGAATTTATCTCCTTGGACACATTAACCCTGAAATGGTTGTCAAGCATTGGAACAGGCTGCCCAAGGGAAGTGGTAGAGTCACCATCCCTGGAGGTGTTTAAAAGATGTGTAGATGTGATGCTTTGGGACACGGTTTAGTGGTGCATTTGGCAACATTATGTTCATGGTTGGACTCTATCTTAAAAGTCTTTTCCAACCTAAACAGTTCTACGATTACCCTGAAAACATGTACTGGGATCCATGAGACATCTCCTTCACTGCCAGGCCTGAAAACTGAGACTGGGCTCTTCAGTCCACGGTGGGATCTCTGACTCAAAGGTTTCCTAAGCCACATGAAAATTCTGCAAGCTTTAAAGTCCTAGTTTACATTTCACCAAGAATGCCTCCATCAGAAGGCTTCAGTTTTGTATTGTATATATGACAGTTTGTCAAAAGCAAGCCCATAACCTGTACCTGGAAACAACTGTTGTGATTATGAATGCAAAAGAGAGGTTACCAATACTTGTGCATTTCCCAACAGGGAACATGTGAGCTCTTGACTGATGCAGAGTCATGATGAACAGTACAGAGAGGGTGAGAGGAGCTCCATACAGAGCAACCACCAGGCAAACCACTCTGCTAGTGCATCCAGTGAGCTGACCCAGTGATAACCAGCCCACACTAGGTCATGAGTTATCAAAATGAAGCACTACCTACAGCAAGGATGCAGATGCAATCAGAGAATGATATTGTACATTTTTGTAGTCTACCAACAGTGCCAAGAAGGGACCCTGAGGCAGGCCACAGGTTTGCTTCAGTGCATGACCAGAAGAGACTTCATCAGTGAGCTGAAGAGTGGTACAAACATCTACAGCCTTTGATTAGCCTAAGACATGCCATGTGTGTCAAATGGATTAGCCCTAAATGGAGACTATGGCATTTATTCCCCACAAACTATTTCAAATATAGGGCTTTAAAAAAAAACAAAAAAAAAAACAGAAATAGTTCTTCCAGTATAAAAATTGAGCCCTCATCCTGTCAGCACTTCAGCGAACATGATGACTTCTCATGATTTGGTACAGCTAGCAGGCATTAAACAAGGACTCTGCTATTTTTAGCAGTATAAACAATGACATAGCTGTTTGGGGAACTCTCTTCCATTGGATCTTCAGGATATTGAAGTAGAGTTGGTATTCAAGTACTACTGAAGAGAAATTAAGGATGAAATTCCTCTGGAAACAAATAGCACAAATCACCACTACTGAGCACAGAGGACCACTCTGGTGTACTTGCAACGCATTGCCAGAAATATTTCACATCTCCCCAGTACTGAAATAACAGCATACAACAATAACACATTCTTTTCCTCTGACACGAGTGCTTACATTTAAAAATCCCTAGAAGGCATACGAGAAATCTAAAGCAATTCAAGAACAGGAAAATGAGAAGTAAATATGAAAATAAACTATCATTTTAGCATGATCCCTCCTAATTACAAGTAAACAATAAGATGTTAAAGAGAACTATGTTCTCCTTCTTTTTGTTCCACAGGAATGTTTAGGAATATGCTAGCTCCTGTCCTCTCCTGAGTTACCTCAGGCAATAATTAATGCTACTGTAGGGACTCAGTCACTCCACCAGTGAAGTCTCATCAGCCATCCTCATTTGGAGCTTCTGGAGGAAGCTCAATACAACAAATCAGCAAGTGAAACATGACTATATTGTGAGTAATAGGGTGCTTTTCTATGTTCACCACAAAATGCTGTAGTCACAATCAAAAGCTTCCCATCACCTTTAATATATCACAAGTGTCTTATAACAAACCCTTTCAGAAAGAAAGAAACAAATATATACATGTAGATATGAAATAAAATTTCCCCACTGTTACAGTCAGCAAATTTAAAAAAAGAGCTTACTTGATCAGGAAAACAGCATATTAAGATGTTGTTAAGCCAGTATACTCTTCAGTATTTATAAGCAAAAACATCCCTCAGGGGCTGTGTTGTTTAGGAACATATGTCTACACTAAGAGACATTTATCTGTTCAAGACTAAGTCTCTGAACCTAGATCAAATGACTCCCCATTACGGCCGAGTCAAGAAGAGTTCAGAAACATACTTACAATACCATGTTTCCTTCATAAAATGGCACTGTCCCACGTTAAAAACCGTTTTCAACATTACCCATTCCAATATCGACAGCAGGATGCTTGCACCCTCATGTACGAGGGTCCCCTGGGTAAAGTGTAAGCTGAACAGTCCCAAAAATGCACTTGTAACTTGCCAAACAGGCTGTTAAGGAAGAGGTAGTGAAGTCCCCGAGGCTTGGAGACAGGACTTTTTTTAAACTGCCTGAAGATACTTATTTCTTTCAGAAGTTTTCCTAACAATTACTGAGATCAGCAATGACCTACGAAGAACTACACACCTAGGGTGCTGTGAAAGCTGGATTTGGAGGCACAGCAAGGAAGAAGAGAAGACACACAGGTTGGGCACTGACCTAGTAGGAGCCCCAGATTTAAACCTTTATTTCAGTAAGAACTGCTGGTATCAATTCAAGCAGACTGAGCTCCTCTGTCCTGGGGACATCAGCAGCACCACCCCTCACAGAGCACTAAGCAGATAAGTACATTGGACACCATGAAGAAATTCAATACTGTGTCAACGGGGCACGGTAACCATGAGCAACGATGGATGCTGGAATAAGTCAGGAGGTGGTGTTTCATGAGGCAGCCTTTCATCCTCAAGGCCAGAACTCAAAAGAGGGCTGAAGCAACAGTTCATAGAATTTAGCCCTTTTAGCCTTTTTATTATGCACACACCGAGTCACCCCTAGACAGGCTTCTCAGCATGTAAGGTTTGCAGCAGAGAAGAGTTTGTCCCAAAGATTTAGGAAGGTACAGGACAACAAAAAAAGGTAGCTCATTGCAAGCTGTATTTCTGCTGTAAAATAAGCGCGCACAGCCCTTGGGTGCCAGAAAAAAGTTAGCACTGGCCTTGCAGGTTCTTAACTAGAGGCACGGAATGAAGCCCTTACAGCATCACTCACGGTCACCAAGCTCCCCCACGGCATCTGAGTGCTCATGTCTCTCAAAGACCAGTAATAGGTTTAATTTCCAAGCCAGAAGTTTGCCAGATACTGTTCACCTGCCTTGAACTTTGTCTGTGAGAAGTGACTCAGCTAAGATGGTCTTATTTAAAGAACTGATAGTATTTTGTCCAGTTTTGCTTCTTAAAATGAAGGTAGCAAAGCTGGGGCACCAGGCACATTAAAGCTGCTTTTATCATGTAAAAAACATGCTAGTAACATTGTTCTGTAAAAGGTAGCTTTGGGCAAACTAAGTCCAGTAAACATAGTCTTCATTTTTTGGTAAGTGGCAAAATAACTGCCTTGGGGAAGGCTCTGAATGCAAATTAAACAGAAGGAGTTTCATGCAGGTCTCACAACAGAGTACCTGTTGTGACACATGAACTGTAGCAGGGACAGAAGGACTGGCTGAACTGACCACAACAGCAACACATTGCAAACCCCCTTCCACCTCCACTAGATAGCCATGGTTGAAAAGAATGAGCTTACTACCAAGTAAATACAAGCCCAGTACCTTCCTTTGATGTTTCAGTGCATAATCTTCACAAACAAGGCTCTTTTGTTTGTTTTTTAGCACCCACAAAGGACAGGGATACATGAAATACTAGCAAAGCTGCCTTCAACTGGCAACATCAAGGCAAAAGGTTGGAGATAATTGCTTTATAGTAACTGTACAAATAAACAGCTTCTTTGGGAAGAAACTATCTTGGCCTCTTTCTAGGCTGAAAAGTAAGAGATTTATCCCAATTCAAGGGGCTGCACTATGTAGCCATAGGCCCTGCTCCTGCCAGAAAACATCTAAGAGGTGCTATATAGCTCCAAGGATGTGTGCCTTACCCTTCCGGCTGGTCACCAGAAGCAAGAGAAAATGTTACTAACGGCAAGACAGGTTTAACCAGATCCTCTAAAGGGTATCTAACCAAGCTGCTTCAGCTGCAAAGGGCTATTCTCATAACCTGGACTCAGAGTACAACAGCCTTAAAGTCACACTCTTCCTCCCCACTCTCCCCTCTGCACACTCAGGGAGGAGGAGAGCTCCTGGCAGAGTCTACGTGCATCCAGCCATGATGCCGTTATGTCACCCAGGAATAATCTTATGATGGAAAAAACCTCCAAAATGGAATCAAAAAAAAAAAAAAAAAAATCAACTTTCAAGCGGGTTTTGCTTCTGTAAGCGAATACAAAGCATCTGCTGGGGGGTGTCCAGCTGCTAGAAACAGCAAGGTGCAGCCCAACATCACATGGGGCCCCTCTGTGTGCAGGCCATGGTCCATGGGGTGCAGTCCCAAGATGTATTTACCCACCAATACCAAAGGGGATATATTAGTGAAACAAGAGCTTTCGGTGGTGTTACCACATGCTACAGCTAACAAAACAAGAACAATCAAGCACATCATCATGAGCTCTTCCTCTGTGCAGAGGCAGGGAAGGACAGTTTGTTGTGCTGTTTTTCCCTGCACTTTATCTAGGAGCATTCTGTAAAACTCTTATTTGCTTGCTTTTCTTTTTTTTTTTTTTTTAAATCTCTGCAGAAGCTGGACACTGGCTAGAAAGTACTAGCATGAGCAGTGCTTAGAAATCAAGGTGTTGAAAATATTTTAAAGATGAAAGCACTTAACAAGTGCAGGTATGGAAAGCAGAGCTAGCATTTATGAACCTCTGAAAACCTGAAGTTATTTTGCCCGAAATCAAATAACCTACCATCAATTCAAATGAATGGGAGAAAAAAAAAAGATGCAATCTTTCAAGTCTTCTGATTATTTAAGTCACAGAAGCATAGAATGGCTTGGGTTGGAAAGGACCTTAAGATCATCCAGTTCCAACCGCCCTGCCTTGGGCAGGGGTACCTCACACCAAACCATGTTGCCTAAGGCTCTGTTCGACCTATCCTTCAACACTGCCAGGGATTCAGCACTCACAACTTCCCTGGGCAACAGATTCCAGTGCCAAACCACCCTGACAGGAAAGGGTCCCTTCCTTATATCCAGACTTCCCGTTTAACTTTTAACCTGTTACCCGATCTCCCATCACGAAAGTCCCTAATGAAGAGTCCCTCCCCAGCACCCTTAGAAGGCCCCCTTCAGATACTGGAAGGCTGCTATGAGGTCTCCATGCAGCCTTCTCTTCTCCAGGCTAAACAGCCCCAACTTTCTCAGCCTATCTTCATACGGGAGGTATGCCTTGCACTAGCAGAAGGCACTGAATACCCATAACCATGTCCCAGCCGAGGCATTCACTCGATCACACTCGGGGAAGGAGCTATGAACTCTCCCATCAGGTAAGAGCTGTGGATTGCCTCGAGATGGTTTGACCATCTGAGCTGATTTGCAAAAAGCAGGTGTGGAACGTGTTCTTTGGAAGTCTTCTGCGTTCGCCCAGTCGAGCTGGGTTTCCTCATCTCTGACACTAGCAAGGCTCGAAGCCTCAGTCTGAAGCAGGACATGCTCCTCAACCAAATGGGTCCAAATCATTTTGAGGTGAGCAATACCTGTTCAGTTCCCTATGAACCCGGTTTTATTTCCTTGCGCTCGTGTCTAGAAAACGCCTGAGCTCTTTCCCTTGGGAAAACATGCTGAAACAGGAGAGCATGAGAACAACAGGACTCCGTCAGAGAGAAGGTCCACCCAGACCAATACTCTTGTCCCCACAGTGGCCAACCATCAGTGTCTAGAGGAGAGCCCGTGAGCAGAGCAGCTCTACTTCTGCCAGGGTTCTGGGGGTGTTCTAAGACCTCAGCAGCTGGGACCCAGCTCCTCTGGGACCCCCACCTCATCGCTTCCTGCCAAGGGCCCATAGGATGTGTCTCAGCTCAGCCCATGGCCTTCAGTCCCTGGCCGAGCCACAGCGTAGCTCTGCCTTTCCCTGTCTCCTGAATGGCTCTGGGACCTGCACTGCACAGAACTGCTCTCCTGGGTGCATGCCCTAGGCCTAGGGCATCACTTGTCATGCATAATTGTAGGAGCAACATACCCTGTCCCAATTCTAGTCTACACCAGATCTAGTGTAGTCTGTTCCATTCCATTCCGTTCTATTGCCTACACTCACCCTGAGATGAATGACAGTGACACTGATTTCTCTGCAATATCAGAGGTTTTCAGCTCCAAAAACACTTTCAAGAACACAAATCACAAAGCTTTCATGTGCAAACAAGATTTTATTTTATTATTCAATTTGATTTTGGTTTGGTCTCTTATAGTTTACGTTCTTTTAGAATCACTACATCCTAGAATCATAGAATAGTTAGGCTTGGAGAGGAGCTCACGAGCACCTTCTTGCAACCACCCTGCCATTTTCAGGGACACCTCAGAAGAGAAACAAGTCACCCAAGGCTCGGTGCAGCCTGGTCTTATACCATGCCAGGATATCTGACCTACAGCTCTGCAGGCCCTGGTCTTATACCACGCCAAGAAATATCACCTAAGGGTCTGTACAACGTGGTGTCATACGTCGCCATAGGATCACACCCAAGGGTCTGTACAGCGTGGTGGTACGTGCTGTACATCGCCATGGGAAGGAGCACACACAGCTTCTTTAGGCAACCTGTTCCAGTTCTCAGCACCCTGACGGCAGCCTGACACTTCTTCCTTATATCCAACATGAAACTTTGATGCTATTACTTAAGAGC